>NW_008795677.1:1920049-1927585 GCF_000699145.1 Aptenodytes forsteri | reverse complement strand
TTTTATCAATTTTTACTTTATTCAGTTTTGCCTTAAAATTAGTTCCAAAATATGTGAAAATTTCAAAGTATCAAAATATTTGTAATTTCTAAATAATTTATAATTTTATTTTAATATGAAATTAGTCTCTAAACTGAAACATATTTACTAGCGTTTACCTTCTTAAAAAAATGTTTTCCAGGTATTTTTTTTTTTCTCTTCTTGATTGATTTTCTTACTGATTGGCCTGAAGTAAGAGATGTAATCAAATTCTTCAGTGGTTCTGAATGTCAGCTCTGATCACCTTCCCAAGTACCTCTAATGTTGTTTTTTTTTTTTTAATATAGAACTAAGTTTCACCAGCAAGGCAGATTACAACAACCCACAGTGGATCTCGATATTGGGGTTTATTGAAGAAACAAGGGGATTAGAGTTTTTACCCTACTAGATTATCATTCACACTCACTTACTTGTTCCCTTCAGCATAACTTTTGGTAGGTCTCAGCTTCTCTTCCCAGCAGGGACGTCTTTGCTGGTTAAGGAAGATTGGGCACAAACTTGTGTCGGACTATGCTGTGCCACTCCTTGCAGTTACCAGTCTTGGGTGTTACTAGCCAAGGTTCCTCAGCTTCCCCCTGCATTCATCTCCATGTGTCTTCCCTAACTTCAGATCCTTCCTCAATTTCCAGGATCTTTCCCCCAGCCAGTATCTTCGCCACCTTCTTTCTAGGCCCCTTCTTTCCAGGTCCCTTCTTTCCAGGGCCACTTCTTTTTGGTGAACACTTCTTTTAGGCTCCTTGTCCCTGGTTTTCCCAATTTATCTAAATAGTTTTTATGTCTATAGACACAATGTATGATCAGCTTCCTAATTGGTGCTTCTGTTTCATGTATCTTTATTATTTGGAGGATTCAGGACAAGTTCCCTGATTTGCAACTTGTATAATCTTCCCTAAACCTGGACTTCATGAAGTTTAAGGAGGGCAAGTGCAAAAGTCCTGCACCTAGGGAGGAACAATCTTATGCACCAAAATATGCTGGGGGCCAACTGGCTGGAAAGTAGCTTGGCAGAAAAGGACCTTGGGGTCCTGGTGGACATCAAGTTGAACATGAGCCAGCAAAGTGCCCTTGCGGCCAAGAAAGCTAATGGTATCCTGGGCTGCATTAGGTGAAGTGTTGCTATCAGGTTGAGGGAGGTGATCCTTCCCCTCTTGTCAGCACTGGTGAGGCCACACCTGGAGTGCGGGGTACGGTTCCGGGCTCCCCAGTACAAGAGGGACGTGGAGCTACTGGTGAGAGTCTAACAAAGGCTCACTAAAATGGTTAAGGGACCGGAGCATCTCTCCTACAAGGAAATGCTGAGAGAGCTGGGACTGTTTAGCATGGAGAAGAGAAGGTTTGGGGATGATGTCTCAATGTGTAGAAATACCTGAAGGGAGGGTGCAAAGAAGGTGGAGCCAGGCTCTTTTCAGTGGTGCTCAAACTGAAACACAGGAGGTTCCCTCTGAACATCAGGAAACACTTTCTTGCTGTGCGGGTGACCGAGCACTAGCACAGGTTGCCCAAAGAGGCTGCGGAGTCTCCATCTCTAGAGATACACAAAAGCCATCTGGACATGGTCCTGGGCAGCCTGCTCTAGGTGGCCCTGCTTGAGCAGGGAGGGGTTGAACAAGATGATCTCCAGAGGTGCCTTCCAACCTCAGACATTCTGTGTCTCTCTATATAAGAAAGATAATACATCTAGGTTACAAAAAAATGAGAAAAATTGGAGACTCACCTGCTCAAGAGATTTATAAAGATTGTTTCAAAACCTCTGTAGAAAAATTTGGGGCCTGACCAGAGAAACAGTAAAAAAGAGAGCAAGTCAGCTGTGAATGTTGTATGTGGCTGTCATATGAATATCACTGGCAATGGATAAAAGCCAGGTTCATAATGGTGGCAATTATAATAATGCACCTTCTTACACCTTTAGCAAGCATCAGAAAAGCAAAGGCTGCTTTTCCTTCCTTGCTTAGATTTGAAACAAATTACTAATCCATTAAAAAAACCCGAGTGATGTTATAAGAAAAGTGGTTAGTCACATGGGAACGATATGTTAAAGAGGCATTTGAAAAACAACCCTGAAGTAGTAGCAAGGAAGCATTAAATTACCCTATGTTCAAGATCTCAAAGGCGGGTTAACTGTACTGCTAGCTTGCTTGCAAATAATGGTTCAGCAGTGATTCAGAAGTCAGTCCCAGATAGTAACGGGTACTAATCCAGAACTAAATTTCAGAATTAATAACTACTTATATGTCTGCAAAACCCCACCATTTACATGGAATATTCCATGCTTTCTCAGCTGTTTGGATCTCCAGTTCAGGATTGGTAGAGCACAGGAAAATGGTGGTGGAATCTAATTTTTATTGTAAAAATTAGGATATTTTCATTCTTAAATATATATATAAACTTCCAATGCTTTCAATAGTCAGAAAATATGAAATTTTAACAAACGTGCAATTTATACAGAAAATTACATAAATTTCTCACCTTTATTTTTTCTGAAGAAGATTGAAATTCTTCAGAAGCAGTTTAAATCATTCTAGGTTATTCTGGAACTCCTTAAAAATCTGATGAAGCCATAGCTCACCAGATAGCAGGATAATCCATGGGATATGTCAAACAGTATGAAATTCCTCTTATGGATGATTATAGCTAATTCAATTATAAATTGTTAAAGTTAAATTATAGTTAAGTCAGCACCCAGCTGTTCATAATTATAACACTCTTCCACAATCCAAGTCCATCTCAAGTAATTGAGGAATTGTAGTGACCTTGCTGCATACTCATTAAATCTCTACTTTCTCCTTCTGTGTTCACAGAGGTTGGACGTTGCCCACCAGAACAGTTCTCGCTGTAGTCAGACTATTCTTTCTATCTTCTTACAGCAGTACAAGTGGTTGGACACTGAACTTTAAAGAGGAGAATACTAAGATAGGTCCCTGACCTGGATAAGTCCGCAAGTAAGTATGGGGTGCTCTTACCAAGGGATGAAGATGATAGACAAAATTAAAAATTATAAAGGAGGTTATTAGAGAGTGAAAAATACTATAGAAATGATCTGAGGTTGTCTCTGATGTCACTTTAGCACTACACTTTTAAAAACTCTTTGCATACCACAGTGGGATTAGGATCTTAGTGGTCATACATTAATTTTGGCTGCCCTGGTGGGGAAGTTGAGAAACAATCCAGGAATCTTTATGCGCGTGAGAAAAGTACTGTAAAATTCAAGTGACGGTTGATAAATGCTCTTGGTCGGGTTGTTACCCCTTCAGAAAACTTGGAGCGAGATTCTCAGACTTGTGGACAATGCTCAGCTGTTCAGGAATGCAAAATTAAAACAGCTTGATGTCATCATTCCAGCTGTATTTCTTGGCTGGATGGTGTTGGATACAACACAGAACTGCCTTAAGATGATGAGACCTCCTGAACTAGCACTTGATCTTAGCTGCTTATAATCTCTATAGCAGAATATTTCATTCAGTATAACTCTGCTATTCCTTCTGGTCTTTTTCTCCCTATAAGCAGGTTGCACTGCAGCTGTCTCATTTGTACATTGGAGGAGTTTTTCTTCAGCCAAAACCAGTGCTTGTAGGCCTTTGCAGCCCTTTATGGAAAAGAATTTGATTCCTGCCTGGAGCAGCGTGAAGAGTTCCAGATTAAGGTGAGGATTTTTGTGTAGTGGGTCATAATTTGGATGGAAAGCTAACCTGTAACAAATTGGGAATTCTTCAGATTTTTTAATTGAAAAATGCCAGTGTTTCGTAGAAAGACATTGTCCAGCATTTCTGCTGTAGATACCTGAATAATTCAGCTGGACAGCTAGTACAATACAGTAATATGATCCAGATATTAAAAGAATTCTTTGGCTGTGGCACATTCGAGCTGAAGTTCCTGATTTATTCAGGCTTTTAACTCCCATGTCCCCCATCACATGTGTCTTTCCTATTGAAGCAATTCCCTTTTATGTAAATATTTAAGTGTTCAGTAAACTAGAGGAAAGCAGGTAGTAATTAGACTGTCTATGTGTTAAAAGCCTCAAATTTGCTGTTACTCTAAAATAGACATTAAAAGACAATTTTTAAAAGTTTGCTTCCTGTAAGTACTATCAAAGGATTCACTCTACCTTTCAATGTGTTTTTATTATTATTTTCCATAAATTTTCATTGGTGTAATTTTTTTAGATTGAAAACGATTTACTGTGGTAGCCTTTTCCATTGCAAGACAGTAAGAATCCATCTTTACAAAATCATATTTTTTTTTTGTATTTTGAAGGCAATGGGAAATAACACATTAATTTTTTTTTATTTGTCTTACACTTGAGACTCCTTTGGAAATTTCATATATGCCTTCTAGAAAGGATTAGACAATTCAAAAGTAGAAGCCTGCTGCAGAGTAGCTAATAACCTCCTGGTCAGGGCTGCCTGCTAGAACTGGATGACTGAGAATCAGATTTGAATTTGATAGCAGAGAGACTCAAATGTTAATCAGTGACAGCCTAGATGAAGGCCTTTTTATCTGATCTATGAGCTATGTTCAAATAGAAACTTTTCTCGGCTCTCTTCTTCCTTCCTCCCCTTCAGATACTGTTTTAAAATTATAGAACTCTTCATTCTCTGTTAGAGACAAATGCCCTCCACCAAGAAAATATAGATCATCTGCCTGGATAAATCTAGAAATAACTGTTCATTGTGATCTTTAATAATATTCTTCACCCAAGAACCTCAAAGCTGAAAATAATCTTGGTGAGGCAGGTAAGAGAGTCACTCCCATCTTCTCTTACAGTCTAGCAGCTGTTTGAGTAGTTCACAGGACAGTATAATAATTTGGGCAGGAAAATAAGAATTGTAACTATGGGATGAACTTGTCTTATAATCTCTTAGTCGAGGAAATTTATGAATCACACATAAAATGCATATGATATTTGATGAGCACAGGTGATTGGGCCAAACGTTTTGCATTTTTTGTTTTCTTGCGGCGCTGGGTATGCACTTTACAGACTGCATCTTTCAAATGCCTCTTGCTGTAGCATTTTTGTACATCTTGGAGGACTCTCTACTGAATGACGGTGTAGCTCAACACAGTGTAATACTTCGGCAATATAACCCATTTGCTAAAGCACAATTGCCAGTAGCAATAATAATGAAAAATTGCGATGCTGGTGCCTATTATGAATAAGTTTAAACATCACGAATAAATAAAACCACTAACAAAAGCCTAAATTCCTAAGTTAACTTCCAAGATTGTAATTTTTAAGGACTCAAATATTCCAGGTTCTGAGAAATCTGGGGGTTAATTTCTCCTCTAGTTTTGTGTCGGAAAGTCACATGCAGTGGAACTGTTAGTGCACTGAGGGAAATATCTCTGTGGGTTTTGTTTTTCAGCTCAAGGTCTTCAAACAGTATTAGTGAGAACAGTAGCCGCTAAAAATACTTCCTAATCTTAAAGAAAGCATAAGTAACGTGTTGCTTTAAGAAGGTGTTTTTGAACCAACTTTGGCAAAGTGATTAGCCTTTTTCAGTGTTTTGGTTTGATTTTGCCTTAATACTGAATTGTTTTAGCACTAGAATAGTTTAGAACATTGAGCACCTACCGATATAGTTTATCAGAGGAAGCAAGAATAAGATTTCCAAAGATTTGTTCTTAGCGTTCATTGTAATGTGAGCTATGTGGCTAAACCCTTAGTAATCTTGGGAAATTTTAAATTCTAAGGAGTCAAGGATTAGGTTTTGAGCTGGTTCTGTTATTCTGGTACAGACCGGAATGACTCATGTGCAAATACTGTGCATATGTTATGTGACATCTGGAATAAGTGAGTCCCAGAAGATTTTAAGATTGATTTTGAGACTGTTTCAATCTTGAATGTAGTCCCAAAATGATTTTTATCTAGTCCCTGTAGACTGAAGCATCTTTGAGACTAATTACATTATGTATTGGGGATTAGAAGAAATAGGGAAAGTATGTGAGAATTGGGCAGAGAAAATTATTGCCTTGCATTAACATAACTACCAATCCAGATCTTATCATATGTTATGAATGATAAGCTCATTTTTGCTGGAATTCCTTTCATATATTCAAGACATATATGGCTGGTAAAATTAGCAGTTGAAGTACTAGACTCTTTTTCTTAGGTACTTTTCTACCAGAAGATGGAGCTGGAGAGCCTGTAGTCAAGATCTCGGCAGCACAACAAAGTTACTTTTAGTAGTGTTGGCCTGAGTTTTGTAATCTCCATAGATGAGGTCAAACAAGGAAAATTGTGATTGCAGCTATTTCACCATTTTATAGCCTTGTAGCCTTTAAAACATAGTAAAACCGAGAATAATAACAGAATCTAAGTAAAGTCAGCCTAAAGTAGTTAATGAACAAATACACATTTCAATGGGAAACATTCGTAAGATAATATCTAGATTTTTTTGTTGTTGTTTAAGAAACACATACAGAGTAATTTTAAATTCCAGTGGGAGAAGTCTCAAAGGTTAAGCTGAATGGGGTTATATGTATATAAGATTATTCATACCTAATTCTTTGCAGAAGCAGGACTTTATTTTGTTTTATTAAATTGTGAAAAGTAAGGGATGTGATTCTGCAAACTTTTTCACAGGCAGACCTCATATGGAAACTGGTGAGAATGTGCTGTGGAATTTTTAAGTAAGATGCCTAATACCAATCAGTATCAAGAGCTAATGCACGTTGGGATACTCTGATAGATGGCCGTGGTGGTCAGTATTTTGCATGCTATTTTATACCTTACAGAGCTATAGTCATGAAACATGTGCCCTTGAGTGCCATTTTCAGAGTTTCTAAGCAAAATAAAAATGTGTACATTTTATTAACACAGATGGCAGCATTTTTAAAAAGAATCCTAGTCGTTCACAAACATAGTAACTTCCTCCTCTCCCTCCCACTGGGAAGGAGAAGTTCTAACTGACCCTGCAAAAATAATCCTACAGAAAGGTTAAAATAAAACTTTATAACTTCCTTTTTTTCATAGCAACAGTCTCCAATGTGTACATAATGTTGCTGCCACTTTATCTACTTATTGTAAAGATCGCATACAGAACAATAGTTTTTTTGCTTTCCTATTTTCAAGACAAATCTTAAATGTTTGAAAAGCACTTTGAAGATAAGTACTATTTTGAAATTTAATTTTAAAAGTAGTATATTCCTCCATTTACTTTTATGCAGAGTCCATGTTGATTTATTAAGAACTCCTCACGGAGTTTTGCATTATTTAGCATTAATTCATTGGTGGGTGGCACCATGTGGCTAAAATTCTTCCCTGTTTGAAATACCCTTACTGTCTTTTAATCCATTAAGTCAGTGGAAAGAGAAGTCCCTTCTTTCCTGAACCTTCCACCCAGTCTCTGAGCTTCTATGTTCTACGTCAGGTCTTTCTGCTTTTAATTATCATGTAAATCCTGCTGTATCATTCTTTGGCAAATGCTAAGCTACTTCCAGCCTGCCCTGTTCCCCTCGCTTCACCCCCCCCTCTTCCACCCCCCCCCCCAAATCCCACCC
>NW_008795677.1:1771500-1920015 GCF_000699145.1 Aptenodytes forsteri | reverse complement strand
CACCCCACCCCCCAAATGCCAGGCTACCAAAATTATGAGGCTTGCACATCCACAGCTTCAATGGGCGATTATCTAATTGAGTTCCACTAATGGATAACCCTGTTACATAATACTTATTTTCCTTTTATCAGTAAAGTTTAACAGGACAGGGTAACAGTTCCTGCGTTCTTTTGTTCGACAAGAGCTAAGAAAATAAATATCCTGATATATTTCTAAGCTGCTAGTAAAAAGTGCTTGGGACTGTATCTCGTATATTCAGCGTTAGCAAGCTGGCAAGAAATGCGTATGAAGAAAGGTTCACCTACCTCACTCTGTAACCAGTAGCAAATGTGCAGTGAAAGACTTTAAGAAGGAGTTTCGTATAGTCTTCCCTGACCTATTATTCCACCATCTAGAAAAACCAGTGCTTGTAGGACTTGATCAACTTGAGGTTGCTGCTGGAGTAGTAGACAGCTATTTAATCTCTCCCAAAGGAAACGCGTCCATGTTTGATCAACCTTGCCTCCTCTTTTTTTTCCCCTAGCACTCATTTGTGCTTTGTAGTTCTTGTAAACACTGTCCATGACCAATAAAATACCAGTAGTTCTAGTGTCACTGTTTGGTTTCTGTTTCCAAGGTTATGACATGACACGGTGTGGGTCTGATTCGCTGGTGTGTTATTGCAGATTTTTGAAACAACTGCTTTGAAATCAGTAGAATTACCACAATATGGAAGTGAGGTAATGTAGCGATGAATCAGCATAAAACTGAAGTAGCACAGGCTGGAATCAGCATTACTTCGGCTCCACGTAATTATTAAATAATTTGTGATAATAAAAATGACTCTATTTCTTGCAGAATTATTTCATAAATGGAAGTACCTGAGGAAGAGACTGAAGAAGGAAGGACTTTCATCTGACAACATTGTGAGTATAAGTAGTGTTCAATGAGAATAAAATATGGAAACCTTATCCTTAGAACTTTGTCTTAATATTTTCCTGGTAATATTTCCTTAGAACTTTGTCTTTTTATTTTCCTGGTAATATTTTGTATATCGGCTATTTCACAGTGCATTGAAAGTTCTCTAAGATATAAAGAGATGCACCATACTAAAGGACAAATCATATTTATGTTGGTCATATTCTGAAACCAGCCATTTTATGAAATAACTACAATTTTTGAGTCTCTTTGCAAAATGACTTAAATGACAGACATTCTAGTACGTTGTCTGTTTCATTGAGTTATTTCATGAGGTGCCTAAATGTTCAAGCATTTCTTGAAATGACTGTTACATTGCTATTACAGTCATATAATCTATTGCTAGGAATGTTCTATTGCAGTGTAAATACTTTAAGGTATTTAATATATGTAAGGTATAAAATACTTTACTACAAAGTAAATACTTCCATAGAAAAATGAGAACCTCAGGAGCTTCTTTCCGATAAGGATATTAATAAATAAATGACAGAGCATGAAAAGGATCTTATACATGTATATGTGTTTCGCTTTACTGTCCTAGATTTTCTAGGAACTTTTTCTACTCGCCATTCCTTTCAGTAGCCCTTGTTATTTATCTTTTTGGTCATTTCTCTCACCCGTATATTTGAGATTGAAGGAAAAATGTTTCTGTGGTAGTGTTCAGCTCGTGGCCCCTGTACCTCAGGCTTCTTTTTAGAAAGACTTGCTTCTTTTAGAAAGATTCTTCTTAAGCTACAGGCAGTTGTTTCACATTTTGTTGCTAAGATCCCAGGCTTAGGCCCATGCTTGCTAAATGATTTGCTCCAGAGTGAGTCAGATGTCCCATTAGTCATGTCGTGGTCTGGACTACTCCAGAACAAGCTGTGATGAGAAGAAGTTTCTAGATCTGGCAGCCTTGACCTTCAGAGAAATAGTTTCACCTTCTTCCTCATGAACATTCCCGAAGACTTTACAGGCTCTACAAATGCCTGCTGATGAGGCTCTCTTGAGCTGTGAAGCAAACCTGCGGGTACTGCCTCTGTCCTAGCTGGAGTCAGTTTAGCAAAGAAACTTCTGCATCATCTTTGTACTTGGGCCGTCATGATATCAGGTTCTCCTCTTTCCACACACCAGCCATCTCTGCAGTTCAGTCTCAGGTGAAACAGAGACTCTTTCCTGCCCATGCCAAGAAGGGATCCATGCACTTCACAGTTCTCTCAGATGTAGGACTGTGGTTCCAGAAATATGCCTACTTTTGACGTTCCAAATGGCACCATGCCACTCTTTTAGTACGTAAAACACAAGCTCTCATAGAAGTCCAGTCTTTTTGCCTGTTTATTTATATTTATTTCTAAAGAAATAATATATATAGATCTGTATATTGTATTTCACTGTCTATGGGATTCTTGCTACATTATTAGAATTCCATATTAAGCCCAGAGTGTGATTATTAACAAATAACAATAGCAAGTTATCATTCATGCTCAACTATAAACCAGTGGACTTGAAAATTAGGGAAAACATGTTTCTCTTCATTTTCTGAAATGTAAAGCTTGACCATACAGTCTTTTTATGTAGTGAACTCTCAGGTAAATCAGAAGAGTTGGCTCAGAGAAGTAGCAGAGTACGGCAGATTTACCTGGTAGGTCTGTAATTTACACCTGGTTCTACTTGACTCCCTGTTCTAGCTGTGTAATGCCAGTAACATCAGGTTCTCCGTCCTCCTGCTTATATTAAAGATGACTAGTAAGCAAAATATGGGGTCAGGGGATGCAGAACTCATCTTTTTTAATCTTAAAAACCAAATACTCAAAGCCATACCTGTTTCTTTTTGATGTAGAAAATAATGATTCAAAAATCTTCCATTTTTGCATAAAATTGCTGTGTAATTTCTAATGGTTTTGTTATTACAAAATTAATTCCATTGAAAATTGGTAGAGACGTCTCAAGTCACTCTTCTCATGGGTCTAATTTCAGAACCTTGTGTACAGAGAGAAGTAATATTCCTTAGCCACATGATTAAATGAGTGACTGCTACAGTGAAACATTATCTATGCTATTTTTCCTTGGGGGAAAAAAATCATCGCGGTAATGGAATCTGCTCAGACCCACTGAAGGGGATTTTTCTCAGAGCATTAATACCTTTAGTGGGATTCAGGTCCACAGAACATGTGGACACGCTCACCCTTTATGAAAAACTAAGACAGGTGAGAATCTGGTCATAGTTTTCCAGTTTATAGCTTTAGCTGGTTGAACTAATGTTTATTGTAAGATATTATATTCCTAGGGCTATTACTCTAAAATTTGAAATAAGAACACAATTAGCTTGTGACCTCATTATAACCAACAGTTGCATTTGCTGTTCTGCATTTTTTGTAGTTGAGACTAAATTGAGAGGAAAAAAAAGCTGATCTCAAAGGTGAATGGCTAATAAATCTTGCAGACCATTAATAATCTGCTGAAGCCCACAGTGCTTTATCTTATGTACTTTTTGTCAAATGGTTATACTCTCCCAGACATTTTCTAATTAGCCTCTTTCAATCTCCTTCTATCAATTCTATCAGTTTCATTTCCCTGTACTACACTTAACACTCACATTGCAAAGCTTGTATTTTTATGCTAAATGCTTCTGCTGCATAATTAATTTGTCTTAAAAGAGAGTGTGTATGAATAAAACAGACTAATATTCTTCACAGTCTTTCACAGTCTAAATTTATTTTGGAAAATTGTTAAGAAAGCTTTTCTCACTCTATTTCTGTCCTTGAATGTAATTCCCTAGGCAATATTGAATCTTTTCTGCATAGAGGAGGGCAAAGACTTCAGTTGTTGCTGCAAACTCTCCCAGAACATCTCTACTGATTCTCTAGAATTCGGTGTAACCTGACTCTATGTTTAAAGTATGAAGGTTATAAATAGCATTTCTGCAAGATTAGAGAAAGCACAGTAATTATTTTAACTTTAAAAAATAAAGGCAAAGCCAAATATGCCTATCTCTTCTGTAGTTTCCCCTCTACCCCAGTTTCATCCTAAGTTTTTCCTCTTCTCTGCACAGAATAGAAGAAACATGTAAGTCTTGGTGCGAGGCCCACTGAAGCAAAGGAGAGTTTTCTCTCGGATTTCAGTGACCCAACTACCCCTTGTCATTCCATGATCCTGGAAGTGCGTGAGATCATTCTTCTAAAAGAAGTATTGCTTCTCTACCACAAAAATAGCGGAAATAATTTTCTGTTGTTTTAGTTCTGAGTTGTTAGTTGTGTGAAAATTGCAGCTCCTCATATTTCTGTCAGTATCCTATCTCATCATCGCATTTAACCATGTGTAGGTGCTAAGATGATCTTTTCTAAAGTGACTTCAGGTAGCAGTGATTCTTTGGTCTGGACTCAGTAATTGTGTGATTCAGTCAGAAGGCTGTAATCACATGACAAATGAGAAGAAATTAAATATGAAAATTATTCAGTGACTCAACATAGGGATTTAAATGTGTTTTGTTGCATTGTAGTGCTTTAGAATATTTTACGTTACTTACACAGGCATAAAGTCTGTAACCCGTAAAACAGGGAAAAGGCCTAATTGCTCTATGCATGTATTGTTTATAGCTAAGTGGTCTATGAAGGAATAAGAGTCCATAAAAAGAATGCCACTGAGTGTTAAAACCAATCTGTTTGCCTCGTTTTAATTGGGATGAGAATATTAGTTCATAGGTTTCAGAAACATTGCATTGTGAAAATGATGCTTGAATTTTAATTTTAAAATGGAAAGACGAGAAGTAAATATCGATTACGAAACCTTGCGTATCAGGGGTATAGTCACTATATGACAGATGAAGCCACCAGGCCTTGTGAGATTTATAGGTGTCTTATTTGTTCAAAAGTTTAGATTTACTGATTTACTTGGGAGGGGCAAGGAGAACTCAAGATTTTTTTAACATGGGTTTTTCTTCATAGAGTAGCTATGTCTGCATATGTATTCATGGGGGCATAACCAGGCATAACTTGAGTATGCAGAGTGTTTATGTCAGCCTACCTCACTCTCTCTCTTCCCATTTTCCCCCTTGGTTCGTTTGTTCTCTCCTCTGTCTTACTGAACCCATGGACCTTGATGTCTTAGGACACACGATTAAGCTTCCTTCTCATTCTCTCCTTGTCTTGAAGACACTAGCATAGGTTATACCAGTGCACAGTTTTTGTAGAAAAATCTTGGGTCAGAATTTGCTTAAAGTTGGCAAATGGGGATGTCAGACATGCAAAATATATTTAATTTTGTTGAACGTGTAAAATAATTTCTTCCTGGATTCCCTTAAGTGCCACAATTCAGCCCAGAGTCAGGTTTTACATCCAAGTTGTTATAGAAATAGTAATACCTCAGTCATATAATGGCTTGAACAGCACTGTTACAGTGCACAATTAAAATCTGTCCCTAAGGTGATACTAAAATCCATTATCACCCTTGAAAGCTGCTATGGACACCTGACACTTAAATTGATACACCGATACGTTAATGCTCACCGTTTGCTAACCTATTGGTTAGTTAGTCTCATTTAATTTTCCCCTTTAGTGAAGCTATTGCTACTGGTCTACATGTAATTAATAATTTTCTTGACTCATGGTACAATATGCATGCCTTTCAAAAAGTACAGTTTGGGGAGCTTGTGATGGGTTTTTGTGTGGAAGAAGTAAGGAAGTTGGTGTTAACCACATTGTCCACGAGTGCTATCCAGAAAAGGAAAAAAAAAAAACCCAAACCCAAAGTTGATGTACTATATCTGTCTGATTTATATTTCGTGTGAACTAACATTTGCTACCTATGACTGAAAAGAAAGAAACAAACAAAACCTACAAATTAATACGACTGCATAATGGGAAGAGCTGTACATTGTGAAAATTGACTGAAAAAAAAAATGGTACTCGCAGTTGAACTAGAGGTAGCAGCAAATAGCTCGCTCTCTTCTGACAAGCTGAGGGTGGAATAATATAAGAGGTGAAGAGTAACCCTAGTACTCAAAGGTCAGGGAGAAATAATGTATGTTTATTTCCTTAACGGCATATTTTGATTCTAAGTTTACTCTCATAATTGGCAGCATAGCAGAATCTATATTTAGCAATGACAACAATAAATGTGTGCCACATTCAGTTTAACAATTTTACCCATACAGTAGGAAAGCAATTCTACTTAATAAGGACAATGGAGGTCTAAATTGTGATTGGAAACACTTTTCCATAGTAAAGTAAGTCTTTTGTTAAAATATCTTAAAAAAATAAAATACTGCTTCAGTAGAGTGTCCTAAAAATGATATAGTTTGCTAAACGTATATACTTACGTAGCTAGTAGTGCCCTCTCTGGAGACACCAGGGAAGATAAAGACACTAAGTGGTTATTTTTCTTGGAAGAAATAATTCAGCTTCAGCAAATTGTCCACTGATATTGAGGGTTATCAGATGACACATACCTTCCCATACCTGAACTACCACCTGCCTTGAAATCTCATTTCGATACTTTTCATTATCCTATACCTTAAATAAGAATAGAAAAACTGAAAACCCAGAAAAGATGCAACGCTAATGATATATGTGAAATGTGGTTATTTTTATTCAATTTTTAATTAAAAATTGGTCAGGCTTTGAAAAGAAGCAAGCCACGTACTGTTTTGAAGCTAACTGTAAGATCACTACTTTTTGTAATAAAATTGTTATTTAGGACTCTTATAGGCAGTAGCAAAAGGCATCAGATCAACCACTAACTGTTAACAGTAGATGCAGAATGCATTTTAAATTAAATTATTACCAACTTGCTGTAGGCTTCAAAGATACAAGACCTGCAACCGTCAAATACTTCTGGTACCTAGTCCGTATGTTCCTTTAGGTTTTGGTTCGACATCATCTCTGAGACACCTTCCAGGTGTTCACATAAGGAAAAAAGACTTTTCCCACTGGCCAGAATCTATCTTGGACTACAGGAAAATATCTTAGGCGTAGGTTGGGGCATAAGCAGTCAGAGTGAGAATCCAGTCTAGCTCTTCAGCCATAAATATGGATACTATAGTAGTGGAAAAAAGTCCCTACAAAGGGAAAGATCAACTGTGGGGAGGGCATAAGTACGGTCTTCTGTTCAAAACAGCGAAGGTGGAAGGCAGGGCTGAAAGTCAGTGCTTTGAAAGGCTTTAGTATGTGTGTGTGCATATGCGTGTCCCTGTTTTTTTGATGTATGACGTATCGATTTAGCTCTTTACTTAACATTTCTTCAGAGAACCTAAATAGTTATTATGTGACTCTTAGGAACCCCAGCTATTAATACTGCATCACAGATACGATGGCAGAACTCAAACTATTAAAACCAAGCCAAACAAACGAAATCTACTAAGCAAAACTGCTATTTCATTTATACTTTCTTGCAATCTTTTTTCTGACCTATGACAGTAGTGTGTCATAGATGTTCAAGATAAAAGTTCGTTTCAGGTAATAAAGTACGCTTAAATTTTCATAAGTCTTCATGTAAAAAACAAATCCTAAGCTGATTGACTTGTACAATTTATGATTCACCCTTAGTCACTGGAGCTTAGAGCAGAGAATATATTCTAGAAGTGCCGTGTTATCAGTGGATTGTCAAGTCATTTCTCATTTAGCCCTTGGCTCTAACCAGACTGTCCTGCTTTCTATGAGAGTAATAAAAAGATAAGCCCTGAGAGATATGTATTAAAAAAAAAGCTCATTTGCATTCAGATGAGCTATTCTTCCAGCCCCTCTTTCTATTTTATCTTATAAAAATTATCATAGATTTGATCAAAAGCAGAGAAAAGAAGCATAAATCCAAAGGCAGGTTAACAGCAGCGTTTCTTATTATGATAACTTCAGTAGATAACTGATGCATACAAAAATGTCTCCACTCACTAAAATCTAGTGTACAGCGTATTACATTATTCATCAGGAGTATTAGATGTGACACTGAAATGTCAAATAACTTCACAACAAGCTGAAATACAGAATTTCATCTTAATAAGGCTCATCTTAAAATGCTGATATGGTGCCTTAAATTTGATGGCATTTCATAAGTCATTTTGGCCACCATTGCACACAGCATGCAAAATATTTTCTTGCTAGAAACAATATTAAATGGATATAGGAATGTGTTCATAATATATACACTGTACACAACATTTTCAACCACATTATCTGATACACCACTAGTAGGAGCCTACAGGGCAATCTATTTGTAAATTTACATATATCATCTTCTAACGTAAATGTCCTTACATACATTTAGTACCAAGGAGTGAAGATCCTCAAGTAGTATAAAGTTATTTTGCTCCACTAACCCAAGAACATTAGATAGTGGTATTTACCAGTGCAAAATGTTGGTAGGATGCACAAACGTAGACCCCTCTCATGCAGAGCAGACCCTTTTCTGAGGATCCTTTAGCCTGTGCAAATAAGATTACAGGATAGGGATTACAATTTGGTGGCAGAGAGCAAACACTGCTGTTTCTTCCTCTATGACAGATTATTCAAGGGGAAGTTTACTTGTGGTAACATTTTTGACCAAAGAAATAAAAGTAAAATTTAGAAGATAAGTACCTTTGCGCACGGGTGAACTTAGAGCATAGAATAAAAGGGCTGATTTCTACAAGATACAAGGCAGATACCGTTCTTTCAGATTTATTTATTTTTTTTTTACATGAGGCTTAGCTGTGAAGAATAGACGCTGTTACAATATGTGAGAAAAACAAAAGCAATAGAAATTACTGCTCCCAGACAGGATGGGAGTCTGCTGCACATTACAGCATATTATGTGGCTGTCAGTGGTCAGACAGTTACTTCTATGCATGGTTTTTAGTGGAAATGAGCTGCATAGGCTTAGACTGTTATAACAGATGAATTGGAACATGGAAAGAAGCTCCTATGTGCTCATTCTGTATGAGATACTTCCTTCCTTTCCACAAACTATGAAGGGGGGGACCCAAAAAAGGGGGCGGGGAGGGAGGAGGACTAAACTGCTCATTGCATTTGCCTTTGGAGGATCAAAGCTGTTGACCGAAACCCATCACAGCTGAGTAAATTTTCAGTGTGTAAAAGTTTGCTACATTATGAATATGTATGTCTCAGCTGGATACTCGGCATCTATATCTCAAGAATCCTTAGCGGTACCCTATATCCTCACCTTGCCCCTTTGCACGGCCACTAAAATATTTTCCTTTCGTTGTAAAGTTAGCGAGACTTTTACTCAGGTGGAATTTTGCAGTGTTAGGGAATGTATTTTTTCAGACATGTTCTGAGTGAGCCTTTCATAAGGGCTTATGTATTACGCAGAGGCTAAGTATATTTGGGTAGCAATGTACCAGCAAAGGCTGGTACAGTTCTAACCAGTTTAAAATTAAACCACTTTGATTTATACAAAAGGCAGCCATTCTCCCTATTACTGGCTTTATAGAATAGTTTACTCAGGTTGAAGAAAACAAACGTCTGTTGGAGATAGATGAGAAAGTGCATAGAGATGATCGTCACAGGGATGGGTAAGAACTTCATAAAAATGCCATCAACTGCTTCATACCATCAGACTTGAGATCAATATGCAGGCCTGCAGTTATGCTTTAATTTTACTCCGTTATCAACTACAGTAAATCCTTTAATATTTAAAAAAGCAAATATTAAAAAGTTGGAAAATAGTTAAGCAAAGTCAGAAGGAGTTGGGTTTTTTGAACTTTCTTGTTTACAGAAGGATGGGAGAGTCTTTGTCTCTTATGAAAGTAGTTTTTAAACTCCCGGGAATACTGATCTATAAAATACAGACTGATGGCTACATGGTCTTGCTTCCAGCAGCTACATTACATCAAAGTGAGTAAAAGTACATTGTTTTAACTTCTGTGGAAGCAGTAGTTATAATTGCCAGAAGGAAATGGTGTAATGGCAGGGTATATGTGGTATGCTATTAGTCCGCAGTATGAAAGGATTTGAAACTAGCAGTCATACACAAATGATAGGTCCATGTATGTAATTAAAAATTAGTTCTTTGCACCATCTGTGCTAGTCTTCTCTGTATCAGCTTGGTGACTAGGGAGATGAATCTGTCGGGATAAAATACTTAAATCTAAAGCAAAATAGTTGCTATATTTTAAATCATGAAGATAAACCCATGAAGCAATCAAATAAATCTTTCTTTGCCTTTGGCTCCTAGTAATAATTTAAAACATTGCCGACAAATAGACGCTGCGTAACATGTTTTTAATAGATTTACTTTGAAACATGTACATATCACTATATTGCGTAAATGTCATTTATTTACGCATGTGATTTCACATTTAAATGGCCACAGGAAATTTGAGAGTTTTTGTTTTCTGTTGCTGCTGTTTATTAATGCTTCAAGGTGTTGCTCTATATTTGAACACAGCTGCCATGGCATTAGAACTAGAATGTTCTAAAAATAGGAGTAAAAAAAAAATGTGGCTTTTTTTTTTTTTTTTTTTTAATTTTTCACTCTAGGAGTGTATTCTGAAAAAAAAAAAAATTGGGCTTTTTTTTTTTTTGTTGCAGAGAAGCTAGTCTTTGCAGCAGATACAGACAACATTTGATACTAATTGTTTTGGCAAAGCATCTTAACTGAGAGGCAGATGTTAATAATGCAAACTTCAGAGTGTGTATGTCTGCCTGGTGCCTTCAGGCTGGATTTAGAAAGAGCGGTGTTACAGAGAGGAAGGTCAAGTTTTTTGATCAACTAAGCATAAGCCATCCAGAACATCAGGGTCAACATTGCTAATATATATCAGGGGTAAGTCAAAGATCAGGCCCATCTGCTAATAGAAATGAAAGTTATAGCTTTAGCAGCCAAATGATATGCAAATAAATGGCTTAGATGTATTGTAGGGTATTGAGCATAAAGTTTCTGGTTTATACAGTTGTTTGAAAGCAACGGGGGATTCCAGAGCTCAGTGTTTGAATTACAACTTCAATTTCCTCATTTGCCGTTATTTAGACTTAAAATGTTCTGAAGTAGTAATAAAACCAAATAAAAATAAAAGAGAATGTTATTTGACAGAGACCATGCTTAGGGCTTTTTTCACAGACTTGAAATGGTTTTAATCCTGATCAGATATTAACTTTCTGTTGAAACTCACAGAACGGCATGTATCATATGTAAGTGTTTCTGGGCCAAACTGCTGCAGCATATTTTGCAGTGTAAGTCTATACTAGCATTTTAGTTCAGCTCGGAAGTGCATTTTTGAAGCTAATCTACCAGTCTTACCTATTTACTGTGCTTTGGTTCACGTTGTGGGTCGGTCTGGGAAATTCAGGTTGCATTCCTTTTAGACGAAACTAAATCATATGTGTGCTTCTGAAATAGGTGTAACATGCCATGACTCTAATGGGCATTCACTCCTTGGAACCAGACTGTACCTGGTCTGAAGGAAAGCCTTCTGAAATGTGTGCGATACAGTCTTCGGCTCCTCCTCAGCAGCTCTTCTGATCAGCAGCTCTTCTCTTATTGTACTGCACTACCTGATTACGGAGACATTGCCAGAAACAGCCTGTACAGCATCTTCTCAGGGCTTTCTCCTTAGATGCTTTTGCTTAGCTATGACCTAAGAATTTGCTTCTGCAGTAAGTTTTCTAAGCAGTGAGTCACCTGTTTAACCAGTGCTGGTTCTCCCCCCTGAAGTGGAGTGGGAGCTGGCATTAGGAACCCGTTACAATGCACAGAATGGAGCTGCAGTTACTGCTGTAATACTACTGTATTTAAGTAGATTCTTCCTCAATATGGTCCAACTTTTCTAAAAATTTAACTTGCCCTCTGTAGGTGTAATTTCAGTACCCAAGTTTCTCAAATCACCAGGAAAAACGTTTACTCTGTCGTTTCATGTTTTGTTTGCCTTTCACTAAAAAGGAAACATTTTTCTTACCCTCTGTTGCGTGATCATCTTACATGTTACTGGCAGAGTTCTGAGCCTTTTCAGGTTTTGTGTGGTGAAAAGTCATTGCTAAGGAGAGCTGAAGTCAGAAAGGGTCTTTCCTGACTTATTTGAAAAAATAATTGGTACAGGAAGCATTTCTAATCAAATCAGGAACAGATCTTTGATTGTACTCTACATCCGTGAAACAGGAAAAAAAGGAAAAAGAAGGGGGGAGGAGGGGGGTAGATTGTAGCCCTTCCTCTCTTTTTAAGCCAGATTTTCAAAGAAGGATCTGAAATTGCATTTGAAGGTTGGGTTGTTCTTTTTTGTTTCCCCTTTTCATTCGCAGTCTAAGAACTGCCATTTTCCAGGCTTATTTAAAGTTTGGTCCATAAAAATCAGTCCTTTGCTTTGTATTTTGGGAACTTCTTAATCTTGAGAACTTCTTAATCTCCTCAGGCCATTGAAGGTCAATCAAATGCTGCATATTTCATTCTTCCTTTAATACGGTTTGTTTACTGGGGTTTGACTTTCAGTCAAGGAAAGGGATATTTTCTGTTAGCAGTCTAGCAGTTGTAGCATGGAACTCTGTGCAGGTTCGTTTACTCTAGAAAGATGGGTAAATTAGCTCCAGCGAAGATGTGCGCTACCTGGTCCTGCTGCTTCTGCTTCATGATATAGCATACTTAAGGTCAGTTTGGCTGTCTCTATCTAAGGTCTGCAGTGTTTGCATGCATTTTTCAGTCTGTGCTTTTTAATGTAAACTACATGGTGTAGGTACGATCACTTGTGGAAAATGAATAAACTTTGGAACAATTACTTAATCTAGTCCTGGTCCTTTGCATGCCTGTAACTTGTTATCCTGAAGGTAAATTAACCACACTTCTGTGGAATCAGGTTCTACCCTATATGGTAATAAGTAATTCATTCCCTGCAAAATGAAACCATTTCAGTAACAGAAGTGCTGAAGTCAGAAGATGTGATAACCTCTGAAGTGGTTCAGCATGACATCTCAAATAATGCCTTGCCATCTGCCGTTCAGCAGCAGGGTATTCACAGCTTCATCAAAGCTAGCTGAGAACTGTATTGGGTGTCCATGGCAAGGTATTGGTAGTGGGGGAGCTGCAGGGGTGGTCTTTGCAGGAGGAAGTCGGGGGATGCCCCATGCTGGACAGAGTTGGTTCCAGCCGGCTCCGCAATGGACCCGCTGCAGACACAGCTGAGCCCATCGGTCAAATTGGTGGCGCCTCTGTGAAAATGTATTTAGGAAAGGACAAAAAAAATGCCAGAGAGGTAGAAGAGGAGGGAACAAAAGAGTGAGGAATGACAGAGGGAGCACCATGGTCAAGGACGAGGTGCTCCATAGCAGAGCAGGCACTCCCTCCATGAAGGGACTATGAATAAACCCATGTCAGAGGAGGTGCACCCCTGAAGGGACAGCAGCGCATGGATAAGTCCATGCCAGAGTGGATATATCCCTGAAGGGTCTGCAGCTCATGCATGAACCCATGCAAGAGCAGGTACGCCCCCAAAGGGACTGCAGCCTGTGAAGGACTCATGCCAGAGCATGGGAAAAGTGAGAAACAAAGAGTGGTAGAGAGACACCTCTATGTCCTGACCACAACCCCCCCTGCCCAACACTGCCCATTGCCTCACTGAAGGGACTGAGTGTAACCTGTGGCCATAACAAGTGGGGAGGAGAGGTGTCTGGGATGAAGTTGAGCCTGGAAGTGATGTTGAGCCTGGAAAAAGGCGAAGAAAGGTGTTTTCCCAAAGTGTAGAAATGTTTTTTCTTTTCTTTTGTTTTTGTTTCCCAGTACCTGAACCAGTAATTAAATATTTATTTTAATTGGCAATAAATTAATTTCTCCAAGTTGAGTCTGTTTCATCAGTGACTGTACTTGGTAAGTGATCTCCCTGGCTTTATCTTAAAACAGCTTTCTTCTTCCCGTTTTTCTTATTTTCTCCCCCTGTCCCCTTGAGGGGAGGGGGTGAACACATGACTGGGTGGGAGTTTGGCTTCTAGCAAGGGCCAAGCCACCATGATAACCATGCATACTTGACCTTAGAGATCTGATCAAGAATCTACTATGTTTGTTCTTAGCCAGTATTTGTGGTGAACATGTGGCATGGTAAATGGTAGATGATAAATCCATGCTCACCCCCAACTCCCACTTTTTTGGTTCATCTGTTCTCAAGATACTCATGTGGCCTCAGGACTTGTCTGATATCATACTGTTGAGATGAGTGATCATCATCAGAGGAATCATTTCTTCATTGCCGGTCCTCATGTTTCATTCGGCTTTCCCCTCCTTAAGACACACTTAAGACACTGCCAAATCGGTTACAGACCAGCTAAGGTAACATCTCAGTTACTCTTTCCAGATGAGCAATGTGAGAAGCTAGACTGTAGCTGTAGCCCCATCCTGACAGTATTGATGTGTGCTCTGTGTCATAATAGGTGCCTTGATAACACTGAACGAAGCTATAAAGAAAAAAGTTGAGAGAATTTGAATGTTTGCTCCTCATCTCAGAGGAATTTGGGGCTAACGAAATGCTCTTTTAGAAGATGTTATGGATTCAAGGTCTCTGAATACTTTAGCCACTGATTTATTGCACCAAAGGGGAAACTTTTTATCATCACCTACTCATCCTAGACATCCAGACATAAAATTAAAACACACCATCTGCTCACATTTGAAAGAAAGCATGTACACAGTTACCATTCTGGAGTAGGTTTGCCTGAATTTGATTTGCTGTGGTTGGTTGAGAGGATCAGAATTCAAAACATGTATTGGTCATCATGCAAGGCAAAGATGGACTTGGCTATAAGCTAGGATTACTGATGTTTTCTTTCCAACTGTTTGGTGAATATGAGAAATTGTCACTAATTTGTAAAACTGTCTTTGATGTGATCACGGACATCAGAATTATCAAAGAGTAGTTCTTAAAGTAGATTCATTGCAAAGAGTGACAATGCTGCCATCGCTGTGTTTTAATAGATAATTTTTATTTGTTTGATCAAACCCAAGAACATACTTAATTTTAAACTAATTGGAATTCTTCTTGGATGAGACTGTGAAGAATATAGTGTTTATACTCACAGCACACTGGCAATAGAGTGGAACAACTTATGAGTGATTTGGCAATAAAGACTTATTTTTTCTTCACTAAACCTTTACTAGCAAAATTCATAAGCTGGTGATACCTACCTCTACAGTGGAAAGTATTTATTGACTTTATTGACAATTTAATATACTTTGTCAAGTTTTGTTGGTTAGTTCTTATTGATCCTGAGACATGTGGGATTACTTTTGCTTCCGAAGTGAATGAACGTGTAAACACTTACATTCTGGTTTTGGGAAGATTGCTGCATAAGGCTTTGTAATTCACTTCTGAAAAGCATCATAATGATGAATGTTTAAGATAGAAATTATAATACTTAACATAGGAATATGTGAAAGGTCATTATGTGAATTTATTTTTTAAATTCTGGATAAATTAAGCGAGGCTTTTGGGGAGAGCATGAGCTGGATTTTATATTGAGTTTGGTAACCTCAGACTCGACTAGTTTGGTAACCTCAGAGTCTGCTCTTTCTGCTAAAACTTATAATGAACTTGTTATGTCCAAGTATAATGTATAATTTTGCAATTATTTTCTTTCGAATTAAAGCATTCTTGCTTGGTGTTGATATATTTTTGGGGCGGGGGAATGGAGGAAAAAATACCGACTTAGGTGATTATAATTTAAATTTCGTATTGCTGAAGTGACCCTTTCCAAGACTGAGCATTGGATAAGGTTAAAACTGAGTGGATAATTCGTGTCACTCGGGAGTAAAAACCACATTTAATTAATCAACAGAAAATTGCTCAATAAACATCCCCTTAAAAAAAAAAAAAAAAAAAAAGTTCCACTGAAAGTCCAGAGAAATGGGTGTAGAATTTCCTGTGCTATTTGTAGATTACTCTTCTTTCTGCAGGTGTCTTACCAACTGCAGAACACCTGAAAAACCTCGAACTACATCTTCATTATTTTATGGGCTATATTGAACACCAGCTGTCATTGCTACTGCTATAATTTTCTTGTGTCGGTATACTGAATTTATCCAAGGAATGCTAGGCATCAGCAGTGAGAGCAGTAACATAGTTGTGAGAGATGAGTGAAACAAAAGTAGTTATTTGCAAAAATGGAGCAAATGTGTGCCTTGTTCCTCTGGTAAAGCTATGCGTTCCCGATTAATAATACATTTTTCATGAAACAAACTATGTATTTCCCCAGGTGTTTAATCATCTAATGAGTATAGAACTGTTTTGAATGAAGCAAATGCCAAGCAGATTTAAAGCAGAACAGTGCTGGTTAATGTGTTTTGATTATAGGCTATGTACAAGTAAACATACATTTATTTTAAAATTTCAGCTACCTTTAATCTCATACCTTATGCATATTGAAATTCAGACTGATGAACGTTTAATCAAAAGCAGACATAAAAGAGTTCCTTTAAATTCTCCTAATTCAGAGGCAAACTATTTTTATAGCTTTTTTTTTTTCTTCTGCTCAGGAAATGGCAAATATTTATTTATCCCAGCTACCTCCACATTTTCCGCCATCATTATTCACAATGATCCTTGCAGTGATAAGTGGTCAATGACCCTAGTGCAGGGTGAACTACAGTCTTCCAGAGTTGCCCGTTATTCATCACAGTGGTAGAACAACTGCGACAGTACAGTGACATTTTGCTAAAAGCTCACATTTTTCCCAGTAGGTTATTATGAGGTGGAATTAAATGTTTTCTTAAAGACCAACAACATCTCATCTCTGCCTGAAAGGTCACTTTTGTTTGTTCTTTCTTATTCTGGTGAAAGATAAAGTTAAAAAATGAAGAGGAAACGCGGATAGTAGAGGAAACTCCAAAACTGCCAAATGGTAGTACTTCTGTACAAATGTCTCCGTTTACACTCTCGAACTTGCTCTCAGAGAACTTAAAGCTTTGTTTGCTAGGTGGTGTCAGCTGCTGATCATCTAAGTGAAATGGACGTTTCTTCTTCCAGTTGTTTTCTGTGCTGCTTTGGTATCACTTCTGAATGTTGCCGTTAGTGAAATTGTTGTGTAGCAGTTGAGGGAGTAGCTTTTAAATGTTTGAAATTGTAAAGTTGATTTGTAAGCTTTTTGTATGAGGGGGTAACTTTTTGGACAGAGCACGGAGAAGTTAGTGATAAGTCTCTCTGAGGAAATTCCTTTCCCACATGTACACACCTTTAAGTGGAGCTGAGGTTAAGAATAAATTTTAATAAGATACAACGTAGTTCCCGTGCTGCGGTTGGGTTCACTGCGTCTCCTCCTCTCACTGTGCACATCCTAGAAGAAGCTGGCTCTCCGCCCTGTTCCCTCCCGTGCTGAACAGAGGGGAAATAACACTCAAAGGTCAGGTTGGACGGGGCTCTGAGCGACCTGATCTGGTTGAAGATGTCCCTGCCCACAGCAGGGGGGTTGGACTAGATGACCTTTAGAGGTCCCTTCCAACCCAAACTATTCTATGATTCTATGATTTCTCTCAATCTGCTGGCTGCACTTTTGCTAATACGGCCCAGGATGCTGCTGTATTCATATTCAATTCTCTGTTGACCAGCACTCCCAAACAATTTTCTGCAAAGCTGCTCTCTAGCCGGGTGGCCGTGTAGTGTTGCATGGGGTTGTTCTGTCCCAGATACAGCACTATGCATCTGCTTTTGTTGAACTTTGAGGGTTTTGTGAGTTCATTTCTCCAGCCTGTTACAATCACTCTGAATTGCCTTATCCTCTGGAGTGTTGATGACCAACCCCTGCCCTTTTGGTATCATCTGCCAACTTGCTGAGAGTGTGCTCTGCCTCATTGTGCAGGCTATTAATAACGATGTTAAATGGTGTCGGTGCCAGTATTGATCCCTGAGGGATGCCATTACTAACTGGCTGCCAGCTGGAGTTCATATAGCTGATCACAACCCTTCGAGTCCAGCTGTCCAGGCAATTTTCCCCCCAGCTTATAGTCTGCTTATCCAGTTGATATCTCACTGATTTGGTTAAAGGATACTTTGGAAGACCATGTCTGATGCTGATGCTGGTGACTGTGCAGTATAGCTATGGCGAAACAAGCTATCAGAGTTAACATTCTTCTGTAAATAGCAAGATTCTCTTGCTGGCAACGAGGGACCTGTATTTTAACAGAGGTGATTAACTGGTGGTGGTGTAAAGGAGCAATATGCAGAATGTGTCACAGAGAAGTAATTTAAGCAGAGCGTACACACGGTTAATTCTTAAAACTAAAATGCGTTGGGTTTTGTTTTGAGGGAAGAAGATTCCTAATGCCATTTTGAGTGTCGTAACAGAATAGATAAAAAGACATCAGTGTATTTCTTGTGACCGCTATGGAAAGGAACATTTGTGCACGTTGTCATTTCTTGTAGGTGTACCCCCAGATTTTCGTTAGTTTGGCAGCTGTCCTAGTGAAAGCAAGTCTGGTTTAATAAGTATTTGAAAGGCAATCAAGCATAGAACCATCTCAGTAAAACTCTGTTGTTTTAGTTTTATTGAGGTTTGGGGATGACGTGCAAATCTTGAAAATTGTCTTCTTGGGGAGCTAGTAATTTGTTAATTCAGGTTCTAGGGACTTCAGCGCTCAATTTGAAGGACCTAATGCAGCTTTTCAGGACCAGAAATTCTAAACGTACAATTGGTTATCCTTGAAACAAAAACATTTTAAATCTCTTCTGTGGACAGGAGTTGCTTCTGTGTTATTTCACATAACCCATTAAAAATTTCATGCCTGGAGAAAACACATAGTGCTGTGTTATTTCCTTGATATAGTTCTTTGGAATAGCCGTTCCACCATTTTATGAAGCTGCCCACAGAAATGTAACAGACACGAAAAGTTCTCAAAGGCAAATCTGTGTAGATCTCTACCTCCTGTGTAGAGGTCTGTGGTGAGTCATTAGTCAAGTAGCTGATTATACATGATGTTGAAAACAGAAAATTAACTGTTTGGCAGCTGGATGTAGTGATAGAATCAAAGCATAGCATGCCTTAAACTAGTAAATGAATTAAAATTCTCATCTGGAATGTATCTGTTAAAGTGTTATGCTAATACTGTGATGATAATTATGATGGCCAAAA
Source organism: Aptenodytes forsteri (assembly GCF_000699145.1). Lineage (NCBI taxonomy): Eukaryota > Metazoa > Chordata > Aves > Sphenisciformes > Spheniscidae > Aptenodytes > Aptenodytes forsteri. The sequence goes on along the minus strand of NW_008795677.1, from coordinate 1,901,056 downwards.
TAGCTGACTACTGAACAAACTAATGCCTGATTTTTATCTGATTCTTTTATCTTAAATGTAGTGAACAGATTTTTAAGAACTGTGCTTTCTCTCATAGCTGAAGAATGTGTGGTTCATACTAACAGGATGATTTTTATTATTGCTTTGGTTTTGTAGAATAGTTTCACCTCAAGATGATTTTCCTTACCCTCATTTTCATTCGTATTTTATGTATTATTGCCTGACAAGTTGACCTTTTCAGGTTGCATGCTGTGAAATGTTGCTACTAAGGATAGCTGATATCAAAACAGGTTCTTTCCTAGCTCTTATTAAAAATATTGAAAGATGAAAGATTTTTATTTAAGCTACAGAAATGTGTATTATTAGAAACTTGTACTCAAAAAAAGAACAGAAACTTCTTCCCTTCCTGTACCTAGAAAGGCAGTCAGTGCCAGCTGAACTTCTGAAATAATATGTAGAGTTCATCAGTGGTCACCACCAAATGGTATTCAACTTCAAAAAATGTCATTTTTGTTAGAAGTCGTCGTTTTGCTTTAATAATACCAGCTTATATCCCAAACTGGGAAAATTAGATATGTCCTTGGACATCTGCATTTGTTTTATATTAACCATGGTGTTGAGTTTCCCATCTTTTTAGCCCAGCTGCTTCAAGTTTCAGTTTTATATACTTCCTGGCTTGTTATTTATCTTCTAAAATGGTATATCTTAGGAATGTAACTTGATCTTATTGTGAACTGTGAAAACAAATTTTTTTTTTTTTAATCTGTCTTCATTTGATTAACTGATTTCTGTGAAAGGACGGGGAGGATTTTGTGTTTTAAGATGTAAAATAAATTAAAAGGAAAGGTCCAGAGACCAGTTGTAGGCAAAAATATTTTTTAATGTTTCTCAACAATATAGTTATTATTCTCAATTATCAACGCTGTCCTGAGGTGAGGAAAACCTCCTCTTCTTTGCAGTTAAAAGACAGGGCTGGTCAAGTTTTGTTTTCCCTTAAGATTATATAGAAAGCTAGCAACTAAGCTTGGAGGACCTAAACACAAGACACAGACAGAACCCAGTATCCTTTCTTCTATGATATATAGGCAAACACGCTTACTCCTTTTTTTTTAAAATGGTTAAAAACTGACCATACACGCAAGGAAGTTCTAGGAGGAAGCTACCTGTATGGAAAAAAACCCACCAAACTGTCTTTACAGGAAAATTTTTACTACATTTAAATCTTATCTGTTAGTTTATGTAGAAATTCCACTGATCCTCTAAAGGAACTGACTATTACAGTGTTTTAAAGTACGTCGTAATTTTAAAGCATATTTTTACTTCAGGTATTACCCTAAAACACACTATAGTTTTATTTCTGTCCATCTGAAATCCCGAAGATATTAGAAGCAATTTTCTTTCTGTTAATGGAAGTCTAACTACCCAGTTAATAACCAATAACTAGCACAAATTAGGAAATTCTTCTTATACCAGAAAAACAGCCTTTATATTCTGTTTTTATCTTGGTTATGGTAAATCTTCAAAGACTAAAACTTCTCTCCCAGTGTTCAGTAATAAAAAAGTTAACTTTTTTTAGCTTGAGTTAGATCAAAGTTTTTAACGAGCTTTATTAATCATATGAAGGCAGTTTTGTCTCTCCCCATTTTCCTAGCAGATGTAAATCTATTAAGATGGCAGATTTATCAGCAGTAATTCTTATTTGTAATCATCCAAAAACCACTGCTTACTTATCTTGGCCATATTTTTTTTTAGTGTCTGACCAGTTGTATTTTATAAATAACAGCTGTAGAGACATTGCATCACTTTTCCTTAATTGAAGCTGCATATATTTATGGTCATAATTTACTTTGTATCTTTGTGACAGGAGCTTTGTAGCTGCCTTGAGTACATAACATAACATGACAGAGAAGATAAAATGCGGTTTAAATAGATAGCAGCTCTGTGATTACAGCCTGGCAAGATACTGAAGAGTGCACACCAGTATTCTTCCCCAACTCATGTTTGATACTGTTTTTTAGGGGTCCCTGAAGTTGGTCTTCCTTCCTGCCATCTGGTCCCAGTCTGCCTGCAATCCTGCAGCCTTCTCTTTCACAGGACGTGTAAGGTGAGCTGATACTGCACAATATTAGAAACTGAAAACCTCAAACTTCTTCTATCCGGCTTCAGGAGGGTATCTTCTAATGTCGTAATTTATTGGAGGGTGGACTCTCTTCTGGAGCAAGTGCCTACACAGAAAATCCTGCTGACGCTGAGGAAAGACGATAACGTACGCATTTGGCAGTGAAGCGTTTTTTCTTCCTTTCCAACTCCAAAGAAAAGAAGGGTGACAAATATGATGAGGAAAAAGCGAAGCATATAAGTCATCCTCTAGTCCTGGAATTAGTGGAGTCTGTGATGATAAGAGCATAAGAGTGGGGAGCAAGGTATAAACACTTCCTCTTTGGCGAATTTCCTCTCCTCTGTGCGTTGCTGCTGAGACCTGTTTTCTTGAGGGTGGAAGGCAAAGTCTAGCAAAGGTATGGCAGGGAGCGCATTTCTACATCGTCAATATTTCTTGAACCTTAACAGCAAGATAGACATCGCTAGTTTTTTCTGTCATTCAAAATCTTTTGCTTTCCTTTTCCCGGTATTTTTCTTTTTCAGTGTTATTCTGCAGACTTTCCCTCCATACTCTGTGCATGTCCTGCGTAGCTTCTGAGTCTTTACAAACCTTTGATTTCTTTTTGCATTGCTTTGCTCGTCTACCTTGTCTGTCTTCTCCTTTTAGTATTTTTGTTCCATGCCATTCATAACGCTGTTGTTTTCCCTTTGAAGAGTCTTCCTTTCCTTTCTGTGTCCTTCTCAGTACCTTTAAATATTTCTTTGAAGCTGACACTGCTTGCTTTCATCCAGTGTTGAATTCGGTCCTTGTTTCTCTGCTTTCATTCTCAATTGATGGAATCCGTTCTCATGGATTTTTACAAACCTAAACATTTTAGCAATGTATCTCAGCTGGGAGATAAAAGAAAAAAACCCAGCATTTGTTGTCTATTATTAATTCTTATAAACTGTGGACCAGATTGTTCTCTGGGATATACAGAACTAATAAAAGATTAGGTAGGAATGTCTTATGCATCTGAGGGAAATTTTCGTCTCCAAAACAATTATGAGAAATGCAAGAGTTAAACTTTAACATATACGGACTAAATGTACAAGAAAATCCTCATTAAATTTGACTTCAGTTTTGCATATTCCTTTACTTGCATTGTCAAATTGGCAGATAATTGAAGTCTATAAATTAAAAGGTGTAAGGGAAAATGAGTAGGAAAAAAATTGTTCAGTATTTATAACAATAAATTGAGGCCACCCATTGGTGGTACCAGGTGGCAGGTTACAATTCTGCAATTATGTTATGGAATTTATTTCCACAGGATCAAAGTTCAGAATGGCAACAAGCAATTTAACTGAAGAAAACTGATGAGTACCTGTTAAATACAGTGGTGTGGAAGCAGTCCGTGGCTCAGAAGCGCTCCAAACGCTGAATGATGCCTGAAGTCAAAAGAATACTCAGGGAAAGGTTAACACTGTATTTGGCCTGTCGTCTTGTGTAGCCAGTTTCCTCTTTGGGCTGAACTGATGTGGCCATTCTGAAGTTTACAAAAAACCATGAATTAAGTCATACGCAATCGTCAGCACAAACAGAGAAATATTTTTTTGTTTGAAAGCTTAAATTCTTACGTCCTCTTGAAAATAAGCATGATGAGCGACGAGAACTCTGACTGTCTCAGTGCAGTCATCTGGCTTCAGGCCATACTTCTTTTTCTAGTCACTCAAAGGCTCTTGCCTTTGTATCGCAGCTGCAGGAAGCTTTGTTTGGCTCATGGAGCAGGAGGTGCAGACTTGACTCTGTCAGACTACCAAGTCACTAACAAACTTTTTCAGATATTGAACTCCGGGACTCTCAGGTCAAGTCAGAAACTGCTAAATGCATTTAAACACTTTTTCAGGATTTGAAGGCTTCTTAGCTAGATTCTAGGTATTTAAACACTCTTTGTATACAAGCCGCAGCTCTATTACAGCTTACAGCCATTTCATCAAGCTTTTCAAAATACTTTGAAAACTTTTCAAAATGACAAACAGTAGAAATCTTATAGTGACAAAAGTCTGATCTTCCAGTGGGCGCTGGCAGAATTCTACGGTTCTTCTACAGTCTTCTTCAAGACAACGTCTAGGGAGAGATGAAAGCAAGGATGGAAGCCCGAGCACTAAGCTAGGAGCTAATAAATTGGTAAGGACATACTGTAAAGTCTGTCGCTTTCTAGCACATAGATAACTTTATTTGGCACTGTATTCTGCAACTTCTTACTGGAGGTAAGTGTCTCTTCCACAAATCAGAAAGAAGTCAATTTTCTCTCCCAAAACTGCACTAAGAAAGAGAAGTGGACTTTTTACTTGGTAATTTTGTGCTTATCTAGAATACTGCATTTGGCTGTAAAGAACATTGACGTGTTTGGAGCAAGACAGAACTCTAGACTTTGCCTCCTTCTTGAGATTGCTATAGCACGGTTAGAAAATGAATTGTATGTCCCTTACCATCAAGTCAGTAAAAGAGTGTTATTTAGTCACTATAAAATAGAATAATTTTCACAGGAGCGAGGGAGGGACTTGAGGAATATCTTCTGTGCTATGGATGGGTAACCTCACATTTGAGGTGTTGTATACAAGGAATACTGATATGATTTCTTCTTGAGATTGCTATAGCACGGTTAGAAAATGAATTGTATGTCCCTTACCATCAAGTCAGTAAAAGAGTGTTATTTAGTCACTATAAAATAGAATAATTTTCACAGGAGCGAGGGAGGGACTTGAGGAATATCTTCTGTGCTATGGATGGGTAACCTCACATTTGAGGTGTTGTTTACAAGGCATACTGATATGATTTCTTTTTTTTTTTTCCAGTTTTATGTACCTCCTGATCCATTTAGAGATGTCCTTTGAGAACATACCTTAGATCATATCACCAGCAGATTTCAAACCCATTTTGTGAATGCTGGCAAGGTGTAACAATGACATAGGTCACTGAACTGCCATTTAGCAAGATTGAAGCACTTTGGGCGTGACCAAAAGCAAAGATTTAGATACCTGATAACTTTTATTTTGCAAGTATGACTACCCAGAGATCATGAGCAGTTTCCACTAGTAGAAATGCATGAGTAGCTGCTATCTAAGCCTAAAATTTGGATTTATGATTAAGATGACTTGTGAGTATATTCTACCTGTTACCTTGTGTATCTAATTCGAAGGATGTAATAAAATATCTTCCTGATATTTTAAGAGCTCTAACTTGCTATCTGCATTGATGTAACTAATTATATGTATACTTCCTGATTACTGATTATACTGTCACACAAGCGACAGGTTATATTTTGAAGTGCAATAACAGGTGAATCCTATGTGAACCATCTCAGTAGAAGTAGATCCATTTCAATATTTTAAAGCAGTTCCTAGGAAGAAATAGATATAGGAGGCATGTGTGTGTTGCAGTTCAAAAGTAATGCAATTCAGTGCAGTAACCTCTCTTCTAGCATATGAGTTTTCAAAAGGAGAAATGAAGCAGCTCGTTTTGATGAATTCCGTTAGCTGAGGTGAATCAGCAAAACTTCCCTTCTTCTGAACTAGGCATTTATTGCACTAGGCAAATGATTTTTAAGGCTAACCACAGTTTGCTTTGAAAAAGAATGCAATGTAGGTTGTATTAATGCATTTTTGTGATTCTGATGTTAAGTGGTAGTCGTCTTTAAACAAATAAAAAAATACCCACATGTGTGAAGGACACGACAAATGAGAAACTACCACAGCATTTGAGAGAGACCAGCATTTTTGTGTATACAAATAAACTTCAAACAGTGGCAACCTGAGTGTCTTCTAAAGAGCAGTGCTTTAGGCCTCACTTTGCTTAGCCGGTAAGTAGGATTTAATGCCGTGAAAAAAATTCCCAGCACTGAGACAAACAGTTGATACAAAACGGACTACTGTAGGAGCATCACGGGGATTTTGTCTTTCTTTTCTCTGAAGCGCTGGCACAGGCAAGATAGCAGGCTCTATCCGCCAATGATCTGATAGGGTATAGCAAATCTCGTCTTCCTTTGAAAGTTTTCTGCAGGCATGGCTATCAGAATGAAGAGATTTTAAAGAGCTATAGGTGCTAGGGTTTTTATCTCTTATTCTTATTTCAGCTCTCTAATGCAGAGGTAAGTTATTTTCCTCCAGGAAGACCGATTCCATATGTGAAGTTGAGCATGTTAAATGCTACTTCTCTCAGATCTAAATCACTTTCGGAGGACAGGAAGATACGGTGAGTCAGAAACTTTTTGTGTGGAATTTAAAGCCAAGAGGAGTATGTCTGTATGCTTGATATGAAGCAAGCTCTTGCCATCTGATCAGAATAACTGACTTCCATAGACAGCTAGAGGAGAAGGAAATAGAAGCCAGTGAAAACTGGAACAGCCACAGAAAAACCAGGTGAAGTCTTGGACGTTACTGGGCAGAAAAGAACATCCAAATGCTTCCTGTATGGAGTAGTAGGGCTTGTTACCGCATGGTCTGTAATCAGAGGAAGAGAAAGAGGAGGGCAGATCGGTGTTTCTTGCTGTTGCTAGTGTGTCCCTGGAAGAACGGCTTACGGTTTGCACAGACACTTACAAGAAGCAGTCTAGAAAGAGTAACGCAGTCATGAAATCTACCTGTTTCCCTACTCTACCTCGATTTGTAAGTCTCCGTAATTTCTACAGCTGTACGGAGATAATAGCGTAGGAAGGGTTTTGAGCAAGTTATTACAAATAATAGTCTGATACAAACAGAAAACAAAACTATTAATTCTGCAAATTTGCTGCTCTTAATTGTGTTTTAAGTAGTCTGGATTACTTTAGCTCAGGTGCATCTTTCATAAACATTATAAACATCCCAATATTCAAAGATTCTGCGAATATGCAAGGTATGGAGTTTGAACCAAGCAATGCTTATGTAAAGGTTTAATATTGTTGGGCTGCTTGGGATAAAGCTGGGAGTACACAAACAGGCCTGGTAATTCAGGTAGCCTATGAATTTAAGAATGGAAGGTCATACCTTCCAAACCATCCTCATACTACATTAAAACAAACAAACCCAAAAAACCCAACCACCCCACCCCCCAAAACCTCAAAAATTCAAAGTTCAGTAGCCTCGGCAGGTAAGTGTGCCAGTTTAAAAGACTAATACCGAAACATCGGTGCTTCAGCTGGAATATACACTATTCTAGTTTGCTAGTGCTGCAGTGTTCTGTTTTGTCAGTCTGTGAACTCATATTCTATACAGTATCATTTGTCAGAAGTCCATTTCACTTTTACAGTCCCTCTCTTTTCCCACTTCTGAATTATGGTTTTCTCCATGCCTGTTATATGGGGAACTCTTGGTGATAAAAATAATACACGGTACATAATGTCTTATGTTTCTGATTTGATTTTTTTCCTAGTTTTTAAATAATTACCTTTTGTTTCCATCCTGTGGAGAAATGATTTTACAGTTTCAGTGTTTTTTTTCCTATTACTAATCCTACGCAGGCACTAAATTAGGAAAAAAAAACCCCAGCTTCGGGGAAAACATTCTGTGTTCTTACTTACCCTTAAATGAATTAAAATATGGTGATATTGCTCTCTGTTCAGTTTCTTAATTTAATTTTGTAGAGTTTAGAAATCTCTTAATGTGAAATAGGTAGTTAAGACTGCCTGCTTTCCTGTGTTTAAGTGCTGGGTGTGTATCGCAGGCTTAGTTTAGAGATTTTCTTTTAAACAACTCTTGTTGCTTATAAAAGCTCTCTGTTTTGTTTGTTTGTGGTTTTGTTAGAGCATAAATAGGAAAGGGATCATTCCGGAAAATTTCTCATCTGAACTGAATTTGTATCCTAGAGGTCAACAGTGAATGTTCCTTATTTTTCTAAAGGCGTGAAGGACATAGGGAACTCCTCTCAGACTCTCTTATTCCTGTCATTTCTGTTTGGCTTCGTGAAATGCTTAGCACAGTAGAGCTGGAGCTCTGAAGTGCAGGGACATTCCGGGAGGATGAATAGTCATTTATATAACTCGAACTATGTCAAACCTAACATAGCATGGAGCTTAACACTAGAAACAAATTTATCCCTAATTCTAAGTATAATGGCAATCTTAGAAAGTTTTCCTGTTCAAGAGCTCCAGTCTAAGACGTGTAAGGGTTGATGTGGAGGATAAGCAGTTTGTGAGACTTGGCCTTCGTCCTGTGGGCAGTCCTACGGTATTATGCCGGAGTGTTAAGAGCTAGATGGATGTGAAATTTAATAAGGATTTGGAAAGATTAGTAGATTTGTTGCTAGGGGGGGAAAAAAAAAGTCTTCTACAGTCACAGAGCCGTTATTAGGTAAGGTACTGGAATAGCCTTTGAAAAAGGGTGTTGCTGTTGCATATAATTTTACTGGAACTCAGCTGATGCATGCAAGATTTGCTATGACTAATAGGATTGCAACAAAACAGAATACAGACATTTTTCTTGTAATTTAGTGAGGCTTTTGATCCATGATCATCCCTGAGCTGAGGGCTCACTGTGCAAGGCTGAATGTGAGTGACACGCTCTAAAAAGAATTTGGTCCTTGTGACTTATGGAAGGTGGCTAGAACATAATTCCTTTGCTCATTGGGACTGCATATTTTAGTTTTATCTCACTCCTGTGTTTCTAGGCAGGTTAAAACATTGTTATTTCCCTCAAGTTTGATGGCAGCAGAGACTCAACTGATTAGTATGGGTCTATGTAAGGTTTGTAAAAAGTAAAACAAACAAAAAACCCCAAACCCAAACAAAAAACAAAAACCCAAAAAATGTCTGTCAACCTTTTAGACAACCCAATAAGCAATCTTAACAGAAAAGGAAGAAACTAAACTTCCATCTTAATTTCAGAGATGATTCCTCCAGAATAACGATAAGGCACACTTGGATAGAGTAAACCCTGGAAGCTTCTTGGGCTATTCTCACAGCTTCTGAGGATAAAAAGAGCAGCTCATTCAAGACTACTGCATTACACTTAAGGTCTTGTTAAGGGGAATGGGAAAACACTGTATATACAAAGACAACATTTTATTGCTAATCTAATTAAAGTCGTAACAGTCTATTAAATACAACAACTATTGTTATTAACACTCTAATTACAATGTTAGTAGCACTCCCAGATCAGGCCTAGCTATTAAAATAGAAACTTGCAGGTCAAGTATATTCAGAGCTTTTCCAGCTGTGTTCACCGGTGACGTGCATTTATATCAAGTGTCATATTTTATGGCAATCACAGCTCTTCCTGTTCTGCCTGTTTTCCCATACTGGATAGGTACCCAATACACCTCATTCTGATCCTTACCACTGACTGCATTGTTACCTACCTTCTGCTGCCCTCCTTTGCTTTCTTGTCAGATGGAATCACTGAAATAGAAAACTTGGGCAAAAGATGGTCTTATTTAGTTTACTTCATTAAAACGTTTTGGCAATTTTTTAAATCCACTTTACACTTTTATCTTAGGCTGAATACTAGTGCTGGAATATATCTAAGGTAGTAAATCTAGATGGAAATGCTGTACTGAACACAATGTACATAAGTTTAGAAGAACAGTCATTGCCACACTTCTACAGAAAAAAATTAAATTGAGCCCGTGAAACAATATGCCTGATTATGCTAATTGGTACCTGTTGTTTGTAATGCTTGGTAACTCTATTTTTTATTTTCTTTTCAAAGCTGTGAAAGAACACTTGGCTGTCTAATGTGGTCATGCAATTACTGCAATTTCATGTTGCCATGTTGGGGCATGCACAAATGACCAGTTCAACATTTAACTCTCCCTTTATGCATGTGACTATTACAACCCGTTGTTATGGTGATGCAATTTGGCACGAGTGCACATCTATTTCAAAAAATCATTAGCAGAGTTGTTAAGGTTTTCGGAACACTTGCTTTTGCTGCGTCTGATGTTGAAAGCTTTCATGAAAGCTTTCATGAAATCTAATGATGAGCTAACTTTTACGTGAGAGAATATCTTATACTGAAAAGAGAAAGGTTTAGTGTTTCTCTCACACACAAGGACATTGTCTTTGGCAGAATTTCATGATCTCTGAATTAGTCTTTTAAAACAGCAGCATTCGTTCTGATAAATTCAGTTTCTGTATTCCTCAGGTAGATTATGAACCCAAGCAAAATACTGGTGGTTTTTGATTTTCCTGGAGCAGAAGCACAACTTACCCCTACCAGAGAGGTTACAGCAGAACAGAACCATGATTCAGTCTTTTGTGCCCCATATAGGGACAGGAAAATCTTAAACAGCTCGCATCCCATTTTGTAATGCGGACCAAAACAACCTTGTCTCATCACGACAGCAGGTATTTTCTTCATCGAAGTCCCATAGATGACCAGACAAAGCCTCTTTTTTCCATGTTTGGTAAGTACCAAGGTCAGCCTCTGCTTTTTCACCATAGGTTTAGCAAAACATTGCTTCTGATTATCAGGTGGCTAAATCACGCTCCAGTTACAGTTTATCTGTCGCTCTTGCTACCCCATTGAACTGAAGGAGCACTTCAATGCCTGTCTTTTCTTTGCCAGGATTATTAGCAGCATCTATGAGCTTTGACTAATTCTTATGATGTATTTCAGTAGTCTCAAATGTTTCGCTTTTTGTCGATAACATAAAGCAACCAGAAAGTTATTGTTCAGCCCCCCCGTATATCTTTTAGAAACCCAAGCAGTTAGGCTTGTTAATGTTGTGTCACAGGTAGCAGTAATCCACAGCTCTGATTTTTAAGTTCCTATTTTTAATTTTAATTCCTTACTATTTTTAATAGTTATTATTAGGATAAAGTTTTCAGTTTTGTATTTTTATCTCTGATTCATAATCCAAGTAGCCAAAATTATTAGAATTCACTGTGTCAGTTATTTGTATGATTCAATATTGGACCAACTGGCTAACAAAATCGCGTTACCTTGGTCCACTTCTTAGTATCAGTCTAATTCCTTTAATGAACTTTAACCAGGCAAGCAGAGCTAGCTTACTGGGACTAATATCTTCTGTCCCTTTACATTTGTTACCTTCTGTGAAACTGTAAAGAGGCACTGTGGTATCTTCAGTCTGCTTTAGGCCTCTCTTAATTGATTTTCTGTGAATTTTAATGATAAAGCTTCTCAGGTTGCTAGTCTGAGTCGTAAATGGATCTGGCATGATCACTTTCTTAACACGATACTGTTCCCAGTGGACCTGCTTGAATTAAGACAGCGACTTCAATTTCCCATTAGTTGCTGACAGCTCCATGTTTAAAAAGTCCTCTTCATTTGGGACCAAAGATATTGGACACAAAGCACAAAAGATGGTTCTCATTCCCAACTCCAAGAAAAGGACTATTAGCATAGAGGGAAAAAAGATCTTGTCTTAGACTGAGCCAGAAAAGTTAGCATCTAGCCCTAGTTGGGGATTCTAGTTGTCTGAAGTGCTGTGTGCCTCTGGAATAGTGCAAGTGGCCCTTCCCTGCTTGAGCAGATCATGTGAGTGTCAGTGGGACTCTGCTGGTGCAAAAGACCGATCATAAATCCTTGCCTGGGAGAGGCAGTGAATGAGCAGGGTCTCCAGAGATTGGAGTTACCAGGTCGTGGTGGTAGTTGGCTCTCTTCGCTGGAGATGCAGTGGAATCACTTAGTCTCCTGTTTATCATGCTGGAAACACCCTCTGGTAGGTCCCCAGGTTATGGAGTACACCCCAACTTGCTCTATTCCCTGCTAGCATCCTGAGATGTGTCATGTAGAGTCAGAGAGGCCGGTTATTCATATTGTCACTGTAACCTTTATTCTTTAGCAGGCCTAAGAAAACTTAATTTATTTTTTTTTTCTCCTCCCTGGCTTTCAAAACAGTTTCCCAGCTGGTTGCCTGTAAAACTTCTGCCATCCTGGGCATCTGGCTTTGTATGTATTTATATCGAGTTGCTCTAAAACATCGGGAGGCATTCCAACTACAATGTGGCTGGAGAGCTGGAAAACAAGACTGTAAGAGATTTATAAATAAGTCTTGTGCAGCTGGCTGCCAGCCTTATTTTCAGGCATTTTTTTTTTTACCCTGCATGTATTATGGAAGTTGAGATGTCCATTAGAAAAGGTTGCCTTTTAAACCCCCCCCCCCCCCCCAAAAAAAACCCCAACAACAAAAAACCCGAACCCCAACCAAACAAAAACCTGAAAATCCCAAACCAGGATATTCTGAGAATGTGTTGTTATTGTTTCTTTGTAATAACCAGACTGTATTTAGCATGAATTTAGATATGTTTTATGCGAGGATCGATGGATTAAAAAAAATGTAAAATCTGAATGAATAAAAGAAAAAGGCACAGGGAAATCTAATTATCTTCCCTTCCAGCCCACGACCCCCAACTAATTGGTGTATAAAGCTGGATTGGCACAAAGAAAGAAATTTCAGAACTTATCAGTTTGTTGAAGAAGAGGGGAACCCCACCCTTTGATTTCTACATGTTAAAGTTCCTATGAAGAAAGAGTTTTCATTCCAAAGGGGAAAACTAGGGGCTGTATTTTGCCCTCAAATACTTTCAGCATGAAATCTTCTCTTAGGACAGCACCATGCAGATTTCATTTTTTATTTATAACTGCCAAAGGTGTTCAGTTCCATAATACCAGCCCACCACTAGTTTGAACGTTACGATAAAGCTTCCCTTTTGAACAGAATGGCTATTCGCTAGATGGAACAGTAAAAGTTCTATTAAAAGCATGAGGCAAAAAAATGAGTAGTTTTTTTGACCTACTGCTACATCTTACAAGCATTCTCCATCTCCCACCCCCTCCTCCCCCCTACCTGACTTATGCTAACATAGGTAGTTTATATGAATAATGTTTTGATATGGCAAGAGATCTATGTTTAGCTGAAGTACAAATGAACGTTACAGCAACTCTTGTAATGTGCTCAAACATCCTTATTGGGGTTGGAGGATGCAGCCACGTGAGCAGTTCAACTTTGCAGTGAAATATAGTCCCTAGGTAAGCCTGACCCCAAACTTGCAGATGTTCCTGAATATCTTTTTGCTTATTTCAGTTAACATCCCTTCTGGATGTTGAACAGTTGATGGGAGACAATGAACAGAGGGACCCTCCTTTCCTCTCCACCGTACTTGCAAAAGGGGAAGTAGCCAAAATGCAACCTCACGTGGACGGGCTGGATTTTCTCATTTCTGGCTCTTCATGTCCAAAGTCAGCACGGCTAAACTGCTGTTAAGGATCCTTCCAACCTTACCTCTAATCTGACAGACCTAGTACTAGCCTTTCTGAAGTGTTACCTTTCCACTTAAAAATTAAGGAAATAATATGAACCCTCCTCAAAACCTGAAAGCCTACAGACTTTATTACATCTTCAAATAGAAATAGATAGATAGGGTAAGTGGATGAGGAAATGATGTTCAGAAAGGTTAAATGAAGTTAATAGGAAGCAGTCTGCTTTAGCGGTCAAAAGATCTGGATTATTGTAGTGATGTTACTAAAATGTTTACTGTGTCATTAACAGACAAGTCTGTTAATCTTTCTCAGACTATTCCTCATGTATAAAATTGAATATTTAACTGCTTTGTCGTTTTAACTCACTGCTAAAGGATAGCATGAAGGATAGGAAACTATGGATGTATGAATAGATAGATATACAATCCTTCCTTAAGGCTCATAATACATTTACTAGGGTTTTTTTTCCTCCTGATTCATAATACCAGGATCACAGTATAGGATCATTTTAGGTTCCTTAAATAATGACTTTAGCAAAGAAGCAAGAAACAAACATTATTGTAGATGACATTTTATAATATTTCAGGCTGGGTTAACTACAGTGAAAATCTGGATCTTGACTGCACAGACATGCCTCTAAGCAGTTGAGTTTTGAGGTCTAGGATCAAGTACCTAAAATACAGGTCTACACTTTGCTATGTTCTAAGGGCATCCCTTCAACAAAGTATTCTTCAGCCCTTTCTCTCTTCACCATAAATTGCTGAGACCTTCTGGGTCTTTCAAACAATTTGAGGTTTTTTGGGAGGTGGTTGTTGTTGTTGTTGTTTGGGTTTTTTAAGCAGTCTGTAGTGTTTTTGCAGAACAGAAATTAAGTTGATGGAAAATTGCACTATTTGCTAGTGTTTTCAATCTGCACCTATACCAGTGTCCAATGTTTGGATCAGATTGTTTTCAAGCAGTTAACTGTCTAACTGACTGAATGCTCAAGCATAATCAGGCTGATTATGTTCAAGCAGTTGAAAGTTCAATGCACAATGAGAAATAGGATAGCAATTATCTTCTAAATTCCTTTGTACGAACTACAGGAGGTGCTTGTGCTCAGGACTGGAGTCCTGGGTAATTTATATCATCAACGCAGTTCTGGTTTTAGTTTCCTAATGTGTTTTGGAAAAAATTCAGCATGGAAATGATTGAAGTCAATTTTTATGTTAATCCTCAGACTGCTGCGAGTAGGAGTAGGAGACGCATATGATTTCAGACTTAAAAAGCAAATAAAGGTCAAGTAGTAAAAATTGTGAGCTCTGAAAATGCAAGACAATTGCTTATCCCAGGTATTCATTAAAACCGAATTCTAGTATATTCTAAAGATTAAAAATGAACCTTGGCAAAGAAAATTAATTTGCAGCTAAGACACAGAAAGAAAGCATAGTGGCTATAGTAAAGTTTTGTTCTTTGTTCATTAGGGTAGACTAAACTCTTGCCTCTTATGTATCATACCATACTCCTGTTACACCTCTTACTACATTTTGAAGGTGTTGCCATCCAAAAAATTTTGTATATGGAATGGTGGGGAGATGGGGAAACACAGGACTCTTGTATCGGAAACAGAGAGCTTGGGAAAAGAGGCAGCTTGTGAATTCTAGTTGGTAACAATACAAAAGGCTTGGAAGGTGCCTGCATATTAAAAGTATGGGGTTACATTAGGCTTTTTAAACACCTTGTTTTATTGGGCTTTGAATATATGTGATATTTCAATATGTGGTATATGTATCTTTTTAATCCTTAGTCTTTTATCTTTAAAACATATGTTCTTAAGAAGGCTCTTTTGTAACGGTACATCTGTATTTGGTGCAAGGAACGTGCTATCAAAACCAGTAATTTGACATGTTAAAATGATTATCTTTGTTTTCTACAAAACGTGTGCGGGCAGAAGATGTAAAATCTTGCAGGCCTTATCAGGCAAAACTGTTCATGTTAGTAGAAAAATGGCTTGAGTAAGGACTGAAGGAAGGAACTACTGAATCGGTATTCAGATTAAATTCAGAGGATTTTCTGATGACAGAGGTGCAAATTCATTTGTTTTTTCTTTTCTGCAGTTTGGCTTCTAGGTGGAGAACTGTTTGTCCAGTGATTATTAAAGATTTTGTATAAAATAGGAGACCATCGATAATAGTGCACTTTTTTTCAGAACTCTGTCTAGCTTGGCTGTTGTTAGAAATATATTAGATAAGTTAGGAAGTTCTTAGATCAAATGCTCCCAGTCTGAAGGGAATATATCTTTCTTCATCTTGGTGGTGGGCAGTAAGGTGACTTATTAAATACCTGGGGCTATTGTATGGGGGTATTATAGGCTAGATGTCACATGGATTCCTCTGAGCAGTGCTGAGAATAGGAAAAGGGACAGTAGAATTTTTTTATCATCTTGAGACTAGACTTAAAGGAAGTACGTGAATTAACCATATCTGAAATACAGAATCAATTTATGCTTAATCAGCTTAACAAAGGGTGAATATAGTAAAACAATAATATAGGTGTAAGCATTGTATATTTTTTTGACTCAGCTTCACTTTTCTTTTTCAGCAGAATATCTAAACCAGTTGTTTTCATGTAGTTAAAATAGAATTTTTTTTCCAATTGGGACTTTAAAAAGGTATATTTTCTACATTTTTATTGCAGAGAAATATTCTCTTCATAAAGGTCACACACAAATGCTATGAAGCACTGAGGTCCCAAATGCATTTGAATGAGTACACTGACATTCTCATTGTGTGTGTAGGTTAAATCATAGCCATGTGTTCTTTTTTCTTTTTTTTTTTAAATTGTGTTTTACTAAAAAGGAAAAACAATGTTGTTCAAGTTAGATATGCTTATGTTAGAAACCATGCTAGATACTATTGCTGAGGCTTTTTGCCAAGTTTGTTTTAGAGCTAGGTGTTTTGGCTGGGTATTAGCTTAGAAATTTTACCGTACCAATACATGGTTTGAAACACTTTGACTCGGTTCACTTAGAATCTAATGAAATTCAGTCTCGACACAAAGCTTAGATAAATTTAAAAGAAAGAAAAAAAAAAACAAAAGAAAATCCAAACTCTGCACTTTGCCAATACGTCTTTATGATCTGTCCTCTACAAAGAGCACATGCTCCTTTAATAATGTGGGCTTACAGACAATGGAAGAATTGTTCTATTGTCTGGCTGATCATACAAACACGAAGAGGTTAATGGAGTCATGTGACAAGTTGAACAAGTTTCAAACAGTGGTTTTTATTTCACGGCACTTTTAAGATTGCACTTCAGCAAAACTGTGAGGTCTTGCTCCAAAGCCTCGTGATGCTGAAAAAGTAGATTGCTTGAGAGGCTTGAACCAAGCCCTAATTCCCTGTTTTCTAGATTGTTCTTCACATGTTTTTCTGATCCTCCCTGTTGATGGAAAGTTGCTTGGTAACAGTAGATGATGATTGGTAGTATGGAAATTTTGCTGGAAGTATGTAAGTTAAACATTATCTTTTAGTAGACACAGACTCTTGCTGGTAAATATTAGCTAAAAGTAGAGATCTAAGTACAAGAAAAAGTTAATCGTAATTAACAGCATGCAATGATTCCTTCTATAAATTGGCATTGATTACACTGAGGATTATATGCTCCTCTGCGTAATGACTCATAACGAAAATATGAAAAATGAAGTGCATATGTATTATTTCTTGTATAAATACATTTTCAAGTAAACACTATGCAAATTCTCACCCAATCAATGATATTTTCTGAACAATTACATTTGAAGGCACTTGTCCAAAATGTTTCTCTATGAATTTCAGGCGCATTAACTATTTTTGGTCTTAGTTCTCTAAAATACCTGATATTCAACATCCAGCTAAAGACCAAAACATATGATATACTATAATAAAGTCATATGTTTCATGTCATAGATGAGAGGCCTTCCCTCTCAGTAGCTATCAATTGAAAACCCTTTTTGTAATTAGTTGTGGTTAATATTTGAGAATCTGTAGGTCTAATTAGGAGTGCGTAAATGTCAGTGTCTTGAATGGGCTGAAGATTTCAAAAGGTATACCAGAAAAGGACCTGATTTAATGTTGTCCAAAAAACCCGAAGTCACCTTAGAACAATTTTTATATGTTTTTTAGCTCATACCTATCATCAACCACAAGTTTAACTTGTTTTAATGGGGCATTCTGCTGCAGTTTCGCATTATCTTGTTCTCCTTCCTCACCTACTTGTGTTTCAGATGGGTCACTTATCTCACTAAAAATACATTTCCTACAGTCCTCTCTTATTATTTCTCAAACATAGGAATCTCCTAAGCATAAATGATTACTTTGACATGGGGGTTCCCATCTATTCCATAGTTTTTTGGTTTTGCATTCAGTGCAAGTTTTATTCACTAAGGAGCAAATACCTTCTCAGAATCATTCAACGGGGTACCCCAACATCTATAGAAAGAGCGCTCCACTGTTGAACTTGAAAAAACCTCCCCTCCTTCCAAGAAAGTACCATCTGAAATTGTTTCCCTGCACAAAGCTTGTTGATATGTTCTCCATCTTGGTTGACAGTTTCCAGCACTCTCTGTGGGTAACACGAATGTGGTGAGAATACAAAGTACGCCATGTTCTCAGGCAAAAAGACGCTGTCAAAGAGTAAATTGTCAAAAGAAAAATCGTTAAAACATGTTGATAAGTAAAATAGCAACAATCGCAACGACCAGATGGTGCTCATAGAAAACTTGAAAGAATTAATCATTTTGTTCTGTAGGCTGGTAGCAAAAATACGTTTGCTATATTTAAATGAAGACACTTTACTGAAGAGTTTCAGAGTAATTGGAAGTTTCTTTAAACTCTTTGTCAAAATGGTATTAAAAGAACTGTAGGCCAGATGATTCAGAACCAGGTAACTTGGTTCAAGCATTAGGTGATGGTAATTAGAGAGCCTGTTTGAATAGAGGTGGAAGAGAACCCAAGCTTAGTTGGGAAAACAGTCACTAACAGCTCCGTGGTTTTTTCAATAGTGGTTTCTTTAGTCCAAACCTTCCTCCCTTCCTTGTCTTTCCTGTTGAGTATTTTAGCCCTCGTGGCATCATCTGATGAAGTATTTGATGGAAGACTTTAAGTATGAAAGAAAAGAATTAAACCAGACTGTGCAGTATGTTGGAAACTACTATATTTTGTATTTTATAAATTATTGTTATGAACCCTGATCTCAGTGTTACCCCCAGTGGTTTCAGTAGAGCCATGATTTTTAGCTTTAAGAATCCTAACTATTTATTCACTGTTGCTTTAAGTATCAGATTACAGTTTAGATGGCTGTGAAAAACTTTTTCATGCTTTAAGAGAGTTTTCTGTGTTTTCACCCTTAAAATATACTTAAAGACTCATGAAACAATTGCTTAAAAGTTCTACTACAATGATTTGGATGCTTACCTGTTGAAGTTTGTCTCTTTCTGAGCTTTATACTGTGTGTTGTTATATTTTCTAGAGCTTAGACAGAAGTGTAAGATTTTGTTGGCTTGCAATCTCTTGCTGTTGATAATTTTATTTACTGTGATTAAAAAAAAAAGGGGGGGGGGGCAAAGTGAGAATATTGTCATTTTCACAGTCTGGCTAAATGACCTGGTGCATCTTCCTTTCTTGCCAGTGCTATCGATTAGTCTACTAACAATAAGAGACACTAGTCATAAATACTTATTTTAGGGTTTTACCACAGAGCCATTGCTATTACTTCCAGTTTGCATTCTGTTTTTCAAACCTTTGTATTTCTGGTCCCTGTTTGATGGAGAAATGTATATTCTTATATTCAGAAACTAAACCAAATCCATGCTGTTCCTAAGCACAGGACGAGGAATGCTCCAGTGGTCTCCTATGGACTTTCCTCATTGTGCCTGGGTGAGTTCTGCCTAGAACATGTAAGATGTGCTCGTTGCTATCTGGTACTTCTGCTTGCTGTGAACAATCTGTTCACAGCTGTGATTCTGTGATTCTCTAGTTGTAAATTAATTCTTTTTCAGTATCGTGTTGCCTGCTAGAGCCAAAGTAAACAAAAGATAAGATTTTCTACCATTATGGACAGGCAGCTCTCTTCATTTTCTTCTGTCTTTAAACTGACACAGTTCTACTGTAAAGCTTTTTCAGAGAGAACATTTTGTCGACATATACACATAATTACATAAATATAGTTTGTCTCCTAAGAAAACATAGCATTACAAGCTGTGTGCCTTGGGGTACTCAGAGAGAGTATTATTTTCGTCTTGAAATGTGTGTGAGAGTGATTCATTTTATGAATAGTGCAAGAAGAAATATTTTTAAAGAGGTTATTAAAAAAGAGAGGTATTAACAAAAGTTTGTTGGGATTGCTACCCTCTAGTCAGGGTAACATTTTCGAAGACGTTTTGGGTAATGAAGCCCCTCATGCTTGTCAATAGTAATAGAGTTTTTAATGAGTATTCAGTCCCTAAAGGTCATTTTGTCTGTCCGTTGTTTAATTATGGGAACAAAATTATTTCTACCCTTACCTATTTGTGGATTTAGGAAGCAATGTGTGCCTTATGCTCACTATTCTTCAATGACAGCAATGTAATATTAAAGGCAGTGGAGAATAAACCCCAATTAAGATCGAAGAAAACACAAACATAAATAAAAATGATAGTAAGTCATTTGTGTGTTTGATTACAGTGATGTTGAAGTATAAATTTACATAACCAGTGAGATTATATCAGCATAAAACTAGGCCAAAAGAATCAGCTTAAGGAGAAAGAAAAGCATTCTTTTCCCTATATTTAGCCTTTGTTGCACTCCCAATTTCTTTTTGTGCCTCTCTTGCTGCTGCCACGTTCCTTCTCTTTTTGTCTTTCCTTCCTTCTTAGAATCATAGAATCATTAAGGTTGGAAAAGACCTCTAAGATCATCGAGTCCAACCGTCAACCCAACACCACCACCCACTAAACCATGTCCCTAAGTGCCTCATCTACTCGTCTTTTAAATACCTCCAGGGATCTAAACCTCCCCTGGTGCAACTTGAGGCCGTTTCCTCTCGTCTCATCGCTTGTTACTTGGGAGAAGAGACCGACCCCCACCTCGCTACAACCTCCTTTCAGGTAGTTGTGGAGAGCGATGAGGTCTCCCCTCAGCCTCCTTTTCTCCAGGCTTTTCTTCCATTGTCACATTTTCCACTGAAATCAGTGAACTCTGCAATGTCATTGAAGATACTGTTACATTTTTCTCAATTAAAAAAAAACCCCACCAACAACCAGCTTCAGCCGTGTCACACTTATCTTCCTTTGAGTAATGAATGTGTGTTTCTCTAATTCACTCTTTAACAACATGCGGGGGGAAAGAAGAAAAAAGGCATTGGTTGATCTTCCTTCCTTCTTCCTTTTCCTCAAAGGAGAGGACAACAATGTTTCTGTTAGATTTACCCTTGGAAGACAAATGAGAACATCCAAAGCTTTGTGGATTGGAAATCAATATGCGTAAAGCAAGAAAAATGGGCAATGTTATCAAGCGAATAGTTTGCACAGCCAGTGAACTCCAGAAAAACCGGGCCGTTTTCCTACCCCTTGTTAAGTTGGCAAACTCCAGCATAAGCAATTCCAACTGTTTCCCAACCTCTCTTTTAAAGCATTCCCCTTTCTGCCACAACGCACGGTGTTTGTGCTTGCCTTACAACGGTGCCAGCTATGTACTGGTAGAAGTTTAGTGCGTTTTTTGGTACTGTCTAATTATTTTTTTAAAAGGGTGGTCAGCAATAATATTTTTCCTCTGTATTTGAAATGGTTGCCCACACCTTGTGTGCCAAATTTTTAATCTTTCTTTTTTAAAACTTACCCTGAAATTCCCTCGCTTTGCTACACTGAAGTTCCATATTGGGAACTGTATTAGGGAAAATATTTGTAGCTAAGTGCATTCAGCTGAATCCAGTAGAGCTCTTTGGTGATGAGTAAGTCCTATGACCAATTTTAGAACAGAGTATTAGCTGTTCTTTTGCATCAGGGAACGTGACTTTTGCATCAGTAAGGCTTTGTACCGATTGATTGTGCTTTTTAAGTAAGAAAGTGGCTATTCTAATTCTTAACTATTCTGTCCTGGCATTTTCCATGTGTAGAATGTAATTAGGTTTATTTGGAGGACTCTGCAGAATTTCTGTTATGTGAAAATGTGTAGGTGGAATCTTGGCCCTATTAAAATAGATTAAAAGTTTCCATTGCCTGGAATGAAGTTAAAGTTTCTAACTGTGGTTTTGTACAAAATGGGCTAAGAAGAAGCAGGCAAAGTCCATCAGTTGTGGATATTTCTTATCTCAGGTGTAAGTTCTCGTAAGAAACTAAGCCTGGACTGCTCAGTTTCCATGGCTTAAAATCTTCTGACCCTTACACCATCGTCAATTCTCAAAGTGGCAAAAAAGATACCATCTGAGTCAATGAAAAATCCGGATAGTTGTAGAAAGAATCAAGTGTAAATTTTTAGAAAATATTCATTTCAGTCAAATTGAGCTAGATTTCTTGGCACTGAAGCTCTCATTCTGTATTGGAAAATGTATTTCTTTATTTATTAGAGCTAAGAATTTAATGAAAAAAACTGCCTTGGAGAGGAAGCTCTTTCGTTAGTGCAGAGGTAACTGTAGGTTAATTTTAAAGGTCTTTTGCAGTCAAATTATTTTGGTCTGCCAGAAAATTTACCTGGATCTGTACAAAGATATTGCCTATTCACATTCATTTGAATAATAGAAAGTCACACCATTTTCTTACTTAATCTATGGAGAGACGTTAGGTTTAAATTCCTGTAAGTATACTGCTGGCTTTACATTTGTACATTATAGGGGAAATTATAGGTACCACAGAGGAAAGTTTTGGACTATTCTCCATGCAAACAGGGTTTGTCATTCTCTGTTGGACAGAGAAGATTTTTAAAGCTAAACCCAAACAAGCTCTGCCGTCTTTCAGTATTTTTCCTAGAAGTCACTATCCCAATTAGCGTGACAAATTTATGGGACAACATATAGATGAGCAGTTAACCTTGTTCCTTTGCTTGTAAATAATCCTACAGTCAACTTCACAAATTGAGTTCTATTCTCAGCTCATCTTCTGTTGTCAAAAGAATTTAAAATCTGCCAAATTCAAAACAAGCAAGAAAAGCACACTTGGCTTATTTTGTCTTGAGTATATAATAACTTTCCTGAGTCTGCTGGCCGTGCCATTCTGAAATAAATTATGCTTGTTTTTGCAATATAGGACAATACCTGTTGATAGTATACCATCTTGTCATCCATTTCAAAAACATTTGTGACTGCTGACAGCTCTAGAGTCTTGAATTTTTCTTAAGGAATTGAATTTTGAAATGACTGCTTACTACTTCTCTAAAATGTTCCATTACAAATGTCTTTGCTGCACTTCGTTTTTTGTTTCCTTTAATCACTTTCACTGATTAAAGGTGAAAATGCGAATCGGGCATTAATGGTTATTAGGAAAGGAACAGAGAATATGAAAGTTCATGCCCACATCTAGAAGGATGTGTGCAATTCTAGTTTCTTTATCTCAAGAAGTGCATCAGAAGTATGGAGCAACTTCTCCTATGTATGTAGGACATGCATATGTGCCTGCGTAAAGAGACTTTTGCTGATGTGGAGGGAGAACAGGGGATGAGCAAGGGAGCAAAGAATAGAAATTGAGGGCCGGTCAGATAGGAGTATTAGAAGAGGGCTAGTAACGTGCTAAGTCCAGAAATTGGGAGGTAGTAGTATGTCATTAAGCAAGGTCATTCATATGTCTCCCAAGAGATGATTAAACCAGAAGTGACCTAATTTTTGTAGCTTTCTGTGACCCAATGAAAACCAGATTTCATCAAAGCGTGCACATTCCTTAATGAGCCTGAGGTTCTAGCATGTCGCTTGTTTCTTCATATTTGCTTCTTCGGTATGTTTTGTTGCAGTAATATCTCAAGATGGAAATAATCAATAGAGATGAATAATGCAAAGATGGCCATTATACCAGACAGTTTGTAATACAGCTTACAGACAACACACAGGAATGAATGAGAAGCTGAATAATGATGAGGAGAGAACTAAATAATAATGGAGAAAAACACGTTTTCCCAAACTAGTACACACAGTTCAAACCCATGGATACATCAAGGAGGAGAGCAAATCTTTGGACATTTTCCAGCTGTTGCTGTTCTAATTTCAGAGATGCATTTGATTCTCTTCACCCACTGTGTATATGAAAATACTGTATCTAGCAGTAGCAGAAATTTTCCTTGCTTATGTTAAACAACTGTGTAAAAATAGTCTATATTTTAACTGGATTGTCTTGTAGCAATTTTTTAAAATTATATTTCTGTTTTCTTTAAAGGGAAAGAGTAAGGTATTAATGAGTAATCAAACCAGACTCTATTAGCAACATCACTAAGGAAGAAATCAGTGTAAGTTCAATTCAGTGGTAAAGGAACCTAGCAACATTATTTTCCTCTGATAATTATGTAGAGATCAGTGTATTTACAGGAGAGGCTGTTGGAATCATCTTATTGTAGTACAGTTTTGCTTTGTTGCTGATGACTTTTTCTCTGCTCTTCTCACTGGCTTTCCAAATTCCAGTGAAAACCAAATCAGTTTCTTTCATGGATAAAATTATTTTTCAACTATAAACTCAGCCAAGGGAAATAAAATTACCTTCATGTCTTGCATTAATTTTACCTCTGTTTTCTCTTTATAATGCATGTGTTATTGCAAGAACTAAGTGGAATTAGCTTTTTAAAACTAGCAATATTGTTGATTATTATTATTTTTGGTAATTTCAATAAGAAACATCTCGTGCTTGTGCAAATGCATGTACACATGGAGAAAGCTTAATTTAGCTGTTGAAGAACCACTATCTAGCCTAAATACTGTTGTCAGTACTGGAGGGCTAGGGCTAAATATTATCTTGTGGGGTTTTCATAGTAGGTATGTATTTATTGTGCAGTTAAGGGTAGCGGAAACTGTGTCTATCCTTCATTCCTAGATAAAATGGTTTGAAAATGCAGAATAACTTAGGATTGTTCTAGATAAAATAGCCTGGAGTTTGTTGGTTTATTTGTAAGTGTCACTTTGAACTATGACTTTCGCTTAATCAATGTATTCATGAGCCTCAGGCCGCTGCGCTCTTGTGCATGGCCCCATGTCACTATTTCTGTGACTGGATGTCAGCTTTGAGAAATGATCTGTCCTTGCGTATGGACTGAGGGGTATGTGCCATGTTTGGGATGGCTTTCATCAAATTCTCTCTACCGTATGGATCGTCTTAAAACCGACATATATTACAAAGTGGAAAAATAACAGTAAAACTTTTAACGGCTTGCAATGACTTAGCTTAGTTGTAGACAAAACAAAACAGATCTTGCAACTTCAAAAATTTCCCCCTTCTGATAAATCATCATCAGGATACTAATTCTCTTATTTATAAAACACTTCTCTTAACCTGATCCATTTTCTGCTTGTAAGTACAATCTTAACTGTCAAAGTAAGGTTGCAAAGAGCTGTTGCAATAACCAAGGATTTAGGATATTCAACCATTGAGATGCATTCATGGAAAGAGACTTTCCTCTTGGAGGATTTTCTTTCTGGAGGTAGACTTGCCAAGAGGAGATACCTTGGAGTCATGTCAGTGGTGGGGGATCTTTAGGATATAAAGGCTGGTGATTGGGAAAGGCTTTTATTAATTTCTATATCTGTTTGTAAAGGAAAAATTAACAAATGAGTTTATGACAATAGATAATGAAATATTACTGGATAGGAGAAAGCAATGTGGAAACAGCACCTCCTATTAATTATAGAATGGTAGCCAGACAAATAGAGTGCATGGAAAACAGCTAGAGCTAGTCCCAACGGTGTGATCAGAAACAAGAGTCTGCTTTTTAATTCAAGGACCCTATGGGACGAAACGGAGGCACTTAGTGACTTCATGAAGAATATATAGTTGTATACTACTGAAAAAAACAACGTGGTGGAATAGCATCTGTAACAGATGTGTTGAAGGTTTTGCATAATTCAGGGAAGGAAAATGGGAGAGAGAAAAGTATGCAAAATCCAGATCAGGTATGAGCTGATTCATTCTAAATGAGAAGAATTATAGGCAGAAGCATAGCTGTGATTTGTTGTCAGTTTTAATAGGACGTATTTTGATTCACAGGAGCTCTCAGTGTTAAGTCAGTTGGGTGGATATGAATGGGAAGAGACTGGAATTTCTTTGAGTCAAAAGAGGAAAATCGATTACCAATGTATAAAAAAAGTGTGGGAAAGGGGAGGGAAAATGTTCAAAGAACTCTAAACATAATGAGAAAAAAGATCATTTCCAGAAGAATGTAGGATTTAAGAAAAAGAGCCTCCAAAGAGTAGAACAAATGGATTGATGAGAAAACGGTCGTATTTTGGAGATCAAGAAATAAAGGGGTAAAATCACATTTGAGAAAAGTTAAACAAAGGTAGATTTTACAAAGATTACTACAACAAATTTTCAAGTGTATTTTAATCTATATAAATAAAAAGAGAATAAAATCAGGGACACTGTCGATCAAATAGAAAATTGGGATATCATACAGAGAGAACTAGATTATCTTCAGAACTAAAATAATGGGATTTATAAAGCTATGCAATATTTTGTGGGGACAGGTAACAAGAATTTACATTAAAAACTGGATAGATGATCTGGAGGAAATGACAGAGAAGGAGAAGGAGCTGCTATAAATGTCAGAATGACTATGAGAAACCAACAAGACACAACAGTGAAGAAAAGACAGATGTGATTGTAGAATGTGTCCAGCAAGGTATTTCCAACAGAAAAATATTCATACTATTGCACAAGATTGATGAGATCTCACTTGGGAAGCCATATACAATGAGTCACCCATTCAAGAAAGATGGGGGCTGGAGAGATGCAGAGGGCCTAGAAGGGAATGAAAAATGTGTAGTAGAAGAAGAAAAGTGCTTGACAGGCTTAGACACAAGGGAGACTGACAGACGGTATTATATACATATTAAAAATGCGTCAGAAGTGTGAATACTAGAGAGGTAGAAGACATATACAAATATGTTTCAGCTAGCCATAGATAAATCTACTCTGAAAATTAGAAGTAGATTTCTAACCATTAAACGTGGCAAAGTTTGCAACAGTCTTCAAAAAAGAGCAGTGAAATAATTGCAAAAATTGTCCAAGTGTGAGGTTACACCGCACCTGAAAGATTTTCTGTTTTGCTAAGTAATTGTCAATTTCTTGTTTTAGGTTTTCTTACTATATATATTTAACCTTTTATGAGCAATGACTTAAAAATTAAGCTTTTCATGTTTTGAGACTCATTTTCAGGCCCTGCAGACAGGCATTTATTCATTAGACTCTACGATGCCTTAGAGCTACTTCTCTGCTCTTGGATATTATGAATACAAACATTCGTGATCCAGTTGTTTACAGTGCCAGCACTGAATAGACCTACATGAATTACCAGGTGCTTACTTTGTTTTAAGTATGACAGATCTATGGCACGGTATTCCTGTTTTATGATCTGTTTATTTTAAAACACTTAGTTTAGTGCTGGGGGAGTAGACTCCTCAGAAGAAATAAACATCTGTTACTATTGTTAGTCTGAGCATTTTCACTCCATAATGTTCTTGTCCCCTCTGGTAGTAGAAGAAAAAAAGGGAGCATCGCGTAAGTGTCAGTGTGTGGGGACCCGGGTGGGGAGAAGGCGACGTGTGCATGCAGCATTAGGTAAGAGTTTCTTTTGCCAGACCTGAAAGCATCTTTTCCATGGTGGTTCACACATAAATAATATGAAAACCAGAATTTAAATAGTAGTCTAGTATCAAAAAATGGATTTCAAAATGGATATATTAGTCTTGCACCCATGTATTTCTGAAAAAAAAAAAAAAACCCTCCCCAAAAAACAGTAGTGAATAATGGAACCTTTGGACCAAAGTTTTTAAACCTGAAGTTAGATTTCCACTCAGTTTAGACTACTTTCTTTCGGCATTAAAGTTTGAAAACATTGTAAGTGGTTATATTTACCTCAGGTAATTGGTATTCCATAGATACGAAAGGTGGACTTGATAGTGCTTCTTATTGTCGCAGTTCTCCATCACTTTTTACTGTAAGACCTTATTTTCAGGTACTTTTGTAGCTTTAAAATGCATGTGACCTCGCCTCCTTCCCCTCACCACATACAGAGTGTCTCTTTTAGAGATCTTTTTCCTGCTATTTCAGCTAAAATAGCTCAGCCATTTTCTGAAACTGAATTAAGGAAAAATTCTTGTTACCCATGCTAATAAAAACACATAACCGTTTAATCCAAATTATCTCATATCCTCTGTATGATGGAGCAGAGGCATGAGATCAGAGGAGCTATCTTTTGCCTGGGATGAGTTTTTTCCATCTTTATGAAATTTGCCTATCAAGTCACTAGTCTCTGAAAAATCTCATTTTACAGACATTTACTAGAAACATATGAAGTTTGGTAGCTTGAAGTCTCTGAAAATGCCCTCGGCACTAAACCTTCTCCAGAAATACAGCTTCTGAGTGAACTGTTGCTATTATCACTCCTCCCCGCTGCAGTTAATTTTCCTGCAGGGATTCGGACCATGGAGACCTCACAGCCTGAATTCCTCGCTAGCTCTCTAAATAACATCTCCAAATGGTACCTGTGGTACCAGAAAAGAAGAGTCCATTCCATCCTGACCAGAATGACTGATCTTGGTTGATTCTATGATTCTATGATTCGTGCCGTTATCAGTTCTTGACTACAGGACATGCTGAGTCAGCAAAACATGGAGTGCTTAGGACACTGCACCGATACAGAAAACTGAAGTGTCCTCTTGAATATGGACTATGCAGAACGCAACAGAGACTCACTGAACTGATTTGCCACATAGCGGTTAATTAAATTCAAGATTTCAAGTCCATGTACTCAGAAGTACTTTTCTGACTTTATGAAAACTGAATTTAAGAAGGCTTTCCAGATGGGTGGCTGGCAAGATGAAACATTCAGGGTCTAATTTTACTCGCATTGGATTCCTTTCTTTTTTTTATTTATTTTATTTTTCTTCTGCAAAATGTTTCTAGGGAGAGGAGGGAGGAGAAAAAAGGAAGTGTTCTGGCTTTATTTTTTTTGGAAGGAAATTAATTTTCTCTAAAATTTTAATCATAGTGTTGAACATTATACAAGAACTTGGAATTACTAGAAGAGAAATTGTGCCTTTTCAGGAAATGAAGGGCCTTTTACTCAGCACTATGTTAAGATATATAGCGAGGATAGGTAATTAAATAGTGAATCGGTGCTCACTTACCAACCATAGAACATACAGATCTTGCCACAGCATACACATGAAAATACTCATGTATCATGCATTCAGATTGCCTTTAGTACGTACCTCTTCACATTCCATAGCTATGACATCTTTATTTGATGTTGTGTCATAACAAATGAGAAGATAACCTCACTTTTCTGCCCGTTCATCTTTCTTTTCTTCACTCAAATTATGAAACAGAAAGTGGTAACACAGCAATTTTAGTATTGAAGGACACTGCCATTTTTTTTGACTCCGTCTTTCTTTTAGGGATATTTCTCAAGCTCCGTTTTCTTTACACATGTGAAAAGAATGCAAAACATAAACCCTTCTGAATCATATTTTCTAAGCCATTTTTGTCATCTCTGTTGTTCTCATCTGCTTGGTTTTCAATTTGTCTTTTTAAAATGTCATGTCCCAAACTGAATCCAATCAGTCGCCGTTGAAGCTTGAGCATTGCTGGGCAGAGCAGGAGGATTACTGTACTGGTTTGACACATCCTGTTACTGTTAATACAATCAAAGCATTTGTCCTTTTTCAGTGTAAGCATCTTATATTTGATTCTCAAGCAATTTATGATTTAACGTATAATAACCATATCTGTCTTTGTAGGAAAGTTCCTTGGCCCACATTTCTCATAAATACTTGCTTTTGGTTCAATATTCACTACCACTGCAATTTTTTGGACCGTAAAAAATTTATTTTAAAAAATACATATAAAATGCATTAGGCAATGGAAAACTAAGGCAAAATGAGTCTCTGTGGCAGGGAATATGTTATGGGTTAAAACAAAGTTTTAAAAAACAGTAAATAAAATACACTGGCTTCATTCAGGTGTGATTTAAAGGTCCCCACCAGAGCGAGCTCTTTATCCAAAGTGCCAGAAGCAGTTTGGAATTGCGAGGTTGTTACAAGTAGGTGCAGAAAACCGAAGGGCAGAGGATCAGATAAGAGGCTCCAGAAGAAAAGGCACAACTGGGTTAGGTCATGTAGTAGGCAAGTTGCAAGGCAGTTAAGTTCAGGTGAAAAGACACTCCGTAGAAATAAGCTTAGCAAGTGCTCTTGACTGAAGAGAGCTGTGCCCAGGAACGCTATGGCCTGGCACTAGGGAAAGTTACTGGGTAAATTCGGGAATGCAAGTAACTGGATGCTAAATCCCTCAGCGTAATGGGAGTAAATGCTTACCCATTCACTTGTGTATGTGCAGAACTAGTGAGTCTTAGTTCATCAGTCAGATACCTGATGTCGATCAGTTGCAGACTTTTTGTATGGCAGATCAGCACCCCAAAGATAACTTTTTCATTGTCGTTTAATGAATCTGCAGTAGCTTGATTGTCATGGAGAATACAGATAGCCATGAGTGCCGGCATTTTAATCTTTAGAATCATAGAATCATTAAGGTTGGAAAAGACCTCTAAGATCATTGAGTCCAACCGTCGACCCAACACCCCCATGCCCACTAAACCATGTCCCTAAGCGCCTCATCTACTCGTCTTTTAAATACCTCCAGGGATGGGGACTCCACCACTTCCCTGGGCAGCCTGTTCCAATGTTTAACCACTCTTTCAGTAAAGAAATTTTTCCTCATGTCCAAGAGGAAAATTCTGACATACTGCAGTAAAATGGAATGTTATTGCTATTACTTCAGGGAAAAAAAACACAGTAATGGTGACATTTGAAACAGAAGGGACAGTAGACACTTAATGGTAGAGTGCAAAAATTTGCTACCAAGATGTCTTAGCTACAGATACCATCTCCTGAGTGTTGAAATTGATTTTGAAATCAATAGTTGAAATAAATTGAACCTACTACTTTAGGTCACTTTACTTTTTCACTACCAAATGGACATATAGCCATGCACTCTGCTGCAGATGTCAGTAATGTGATAGACTGACACTGCAGTAGGAGGGGAAAGGCTAAATTAACTTATTTTGGACATTAAATGCTATCTGCATGCCTGATGGTTGTTTCTTTTTTTATGTCAGGAGAAGCAGTCTTAGGAAACCCACATAAGTCACTACAACTTACATTGCCATAATACCTAGCTAACCCAACAGGTCGGACTCCTGCCGTGGTATACTCTGCACGTACAAGTACTCTCTTGGATTCAACCTATGTAAAGAAATAAAAGTCCACGTGTTTTAATTTCTGCTAAATTTTCCAGTCAGTGATCTTTTCACCTTTACAATAATCCAAATATTTTGCCTTCTTAATACATAAGTTCTAAGGATGCAACAGTCTGTTTTCTGTTTTCTCTCCTGTGACCAGGCTGACCCACTTTCACATCTTCCCAGAGAAGAAAAAAGAGTAGAGCTCTTCAAGTTCCTGTTGCCTCTCAGAGCAGACTATATTTTTTTGTAATTTTATATTTTTATAATTTTAGTGGTTCTGCGGCAGATCAGGGAAAAAAATAAATCTTTTCTGAGATCCTCTGAGTTCAAAGTTGGAGGTCAAGAATATGTGCTAGGCAGGGGAAAGTAATAAGACAATCAAAGCTCACAGATGTTAAAAATATCAGGAAATCAGAAACATGAATTAACCAGTCATTGACTGTTATTAATGAAAATTGCCTAATATTTACTTTAACATGGTTAATCTCAAAGAAAGACATTATCTGGAATATAATGTAATTAATGCATGGATGCACCCATACGTGGGTGCTTGGATGATGTTTCTTGATTTTGTTTGCTTTTATCTATCTAAACTACTTCTACCATCTCTGCAAGATTTACTTGTAAATGCTGAAATTAATTATTCTCCTACCTTAAAAAAAAGAAAAAAAAATTCTCCTGTCTCTGAAACAGCCTGACTTTTAGGCAACTGGGATTTGAGCCAGATGATCTTTACTTGTTTGAAGAGCCTCCGTGGCATCCTTTTACCACTTCCGTGGGTAAAGTGAATGGTGTTTGAGATCCAGCTGTAAAACGCACTGAGCAGCCCCAGTTCCATTTGTGTGCAAAATTCCCATGGTTGTTTTTCAGAATAATCCAGAATGGCAATTCTACAGTAGCTCCCCTACGGGCACTCTAATTCCACACTAGGAATATTTTTGTATGGACTAAATGTGGCCATGTTGGGGGCTAGTGGAGAACAGCTATTGGGCTTGAAATTCACTCCCTAGTTTATCTCATAGTGGCTTCCATCTGCAAACAAGCCCGTATCATTCCTTATTCCTCATTTGTGCAAACTCTTTCTGCAAGAGCAGTCAAGAGAAGTTTGCTTGAATAAAACCAGGTTAAAAATCTCAGAATGTAGATGATTTCTCTGAGAGTTGTGGGCATTTAGCACCTTGCAGGATTGAGCCTATAGACACTTATTTTTTCTTCACATTCAGACAAGGTTTCAGTTCCTGAAATGAGACTGAATACCATATAAAAATGAATGCTCAGTGTTTCTCTTGCTGTAATTCTGTTAGAGAAAGTGGCTGGCATATGAGGAAAGCCAAATGTTACATTAACACATTAACTAGTCCTAGCAGTATCAAGCTTCCCTTACTTTTCATTATAAAAGCAGTGAAGTCAGCTTTTTATGGCAGTTATCAGCATTATGGAATGAGGGATAAGGCATCTACTAAATTCTCTGTTGGACCATTTTCTCTAGGTGAAATTTAGCATAATGATTTCAGCGGAGGAAAAGAATTCTTGAGAGCAAAAACTCCTCATAGCAGTGTATTCAGTTTGATTTTAGTGGGGAAGAAAGTGCATGTGGACTAGGAAAATGGGCACGCACAGAGGATTTGAGAGCTGCCTTTTGTTTTGTTGTATGCTGACGTGTAGCACAGTGGCATTTTGATCCCTGAGGTGGCCTTCACTGCAGCGGTATGGACTAGAGTAAAAGCACTGAAAGTACTGAATTATAAAAATGCTTATTTCACGACTAGATGGTACCTCCATGGTGAAAAGGCCTACCTATGGGGCTGGGACAGCTTTGTTTCTCTCCAGAATCAATCTTTGAATCCTTTACCCTGAAGAAGACCACAGGAGAGCAGAGGGACCCCCCGCTCTTTACCCTTCTATCTGCACTAAGCTTCTCATCTTATCACAGAGCATATTGAGGTATCGTTCTTTAGACTAGCATTGTATGTTGTGGCATTCCTTTTATTTCATGGCATTTCCCGAGGTGTGCCGTCGATGTGTTTTTCCGAGTCAATGCTTCCATGTGCGAAGAACCATGCAAAAGTAGTGCGGTTTGCCTTTTACTGAATTATTCACAGAACCAGACAAAACAAGTTTGTCCCATAACCCTAATCAAAATATGTATTTCTGTCTCATCTTTTAAGCCTTTGCCCTGTGGAAAATCTTTCTGAGGAAAGGTTAACTGTGAGTCAAGGCTCCTCCACTTCCCATGCTGCGAGCAAGGGGTTTGCATATGAAGGGGTCCGTTTCATAAAAGGATCCCAGGAGAACAGTCAAGCACTCTGCTATGGCAAGAGAAACCTGGGGAAATCACGTAAAGTCAGATGAATTATTCTGACGTATATGCAAAAAAAATTTATTGGCGTAAATTACAAAAACTACAGGCAAAGGTGTGCTGTATGCCCAACCACTGGATTACACCTGGCAATGTCTATGGTCAGTAGTGAGTGGGTAAACACTGTTGTGGGTGAAGGAGTAACAAATTTCTATCTCAATTGATTACAATTTTACTGGATACCAAAGCCCAAATTAAGTTTTTTTTATAATTGTAGGTTTTGTATGCCTAATCAAAATTCTGCCTTGCGATTACGGTGAAAGATAAAATTTTATGATAAAGACCAAAAGTGAGATATCTATGTAAATCTATCTATTTTGATAAGAACACAAATATTCTGATTTTGGTTATGTTAATGATTTAAACCTTCAGTTTTTAATAGAAATCTGTGTAAAGTTAAAAAAAAAAACCAAACAAACACCTCAATGGCAGTTAGGAGGTTTAAAATCATGCTGAACCTGGACGTACTGTCCAGTTGCTGTGCTATTGCTTCGTATTATTCAAGATTAAGGATAAGGTGACTTAGTTGCATTCTGGCACCGTGAATTTCTCTTTTTGTCAGGTACAGGCTAAATGTACTTTAACTACCCGATGCAAGCTGGAAACTGAAGCTAACCTGCATTTTGCTGTCAGAGGGAAAAGCTGATACTTTCACATGTACTCTGAAAATACGTATGTCGTTATGGGATAAATTTTAAGTTCTACTTATATTGGACCTTATTATAAGTCTTTACCTGCGGAATACTCCCTGCAGACATTTTAAAATGAGGATATCATGAAATACGCTATAAAATATATACATTTTTCCTGTCAGTAAAACTTAAGTTGCATATTGTGTCAATTTGGGTTACAAACTATGAGTTGGAATTTTTTTTACATTGTGATTTAAATAAATCTTTCACCTTTAAATTCAATGTAGTTTGAGGAGAGGTTATAAAGAAATGGGGGAGAGTTATAAGACTGAAATTGATAAAAGACTTATTTGGTGTTTCGGAGTCCTGTGCAAGCAACTAAAAAAATCTTTGGAACAGAACCAATCTTTCTGTGAAAGCTTTATTGATTACACAGAGAAAAGTCCATTTTAAACACTTTCATAGCACTGTGTTGCCTGAGGAAGCAAAATCTATTACACTTAGATTATGAACTTTTTGTTTATGAACTCAGCTGTCTTAGTGGACAGCTGGAAGAAACTAGCATTATTATTTCTTCTGTCTATAAAGCAGAGTTATTAAAAAGCCCGTATTTTTCCCGTGTGTGTACTGCTGCTGTTTTCGAAAACATATGTAGCGTGAAGTGGTTTGCCGTGTGCTCCAGCTGGACCCAGTGCATGCTGCTGGTTTTTCAGGACAGACAGCTGCTCAGGTCCGGACCCTCGGGGCAATGTGTGTACCACACACCTCTAGTGGATACGATCTGGGCTGTAGTCCCTGATTAGTATTTTTGTAATTACTGCAGTTGCTTCAGGCATTTATCTAGCTGTAGGTGATTTAGTTGTGTTAGGAGAATGACTCAAATATATCTATGGTTAAATAAGCTGTGAAATAAGCTGCCCAAATAACTATCACTCATCAGTGAGAATGCTGCTTTATACAAAGAATTTCTGCTTCTCTTTGACCTAAGGAAAGGTCTAAGCAAGAAAGATGAGGGAGAAGAGAGCGAGTACTTCTCTCTTCCTTTACGTAAGATGGGTGAATGTTAGGCTGCGGTTGAGGATAGTCTGAATTTGGAAGGTGCCTTCCCTTGCGAGGGAAGGCTGCAAGAAATTTCCACCTCATGGGGAGAATAATAGATGCTGGTGCTGGAGGGGGTGTAGGAAAAGAGTAGGGAAGGGCATGGGGAGGCTCAGAAAAAGCACAGTGTCTCAGCTTAAACCAGCAGTGGTTGTGAAACTTGTGGGCAGTGCAGGTCGTCTCTGCACGTGGTGTTTGAGATTGGAGCCATTGGGACTGAACTAATTCTTGGAGACCAGAAAAGGTGAATTGCATGTATACTATGTGTTCACATATTTCTTCTTGTTTCCAATGATGGGCCTGACACTTGACATCTCATTGAGGGTGAAGTGATGTGACCTGCTTGTTCTAGCACTGGGTCTGTTTTCAATTTGTGCTCATCTGATCAATCCAGCTGAAGTTGGTACCTGTAAGTTCTTTAACTCCCAGGAACCGTGCAGTTGATTAAATTTACGCAGAAACAACATCTTCAAACAACACTTCCCCCCCACACCCCAAAGGCTCAAAGCATGTAGAGAAAAGGGTGAAAATGATAAAAAGCCTTACTTACTTTCACCTAAATCTTTCCTTGGAGCTTACAGTTCTTTTCACTCCAACTGACCCTCATTTCTGACTGTGAGAAACAGACTGTGCTGTGCACAGCATGTTTTCTCTAGCCTCTTGTAATACCTTGCCAGCCTGGCAAGTTTTAATGACTCCTTGGAAAGTTTTGTAGCAACAAAATAGAAAAGGATGTGAGAAAGATTTCTTGCCTGTAATATCAAAAGTTAGAGTATGCTCATTTGTACAACGGCGCTACATAGTTACTCTTTTACCAGAGATTTAAGTCTCATACAAGTTGTGGACAAGCACATAGAAAGACTGGGAAAATGCCTCAAAGCACTCGCAGTTCTATTCTCTTTTACTCAGCCGCTCTTTTCAGTATAACTCTGAATGGTAGCTTTAGCAGCAGAATTCTGGCAGATTATCAGGCATTCAAATAGATTAAAGATCTTTCTTAGGAAGGTTGGTTTTTTTGGTTTCGTTTTTGTTTTGTTTTGGTTTTTTTTCTGAAACAGAAGAAGATTGTAGGAAAGATTTACTGGGGAGTTAAATAACAATGAAATGATAGAATAGTTATAAAATTAACAGACTCCCTACATTTAAGATCTAGGCATACCAACTTTCATGAGATTCTCGTTAGCTGTGAACTTGCATTTTCTATGATAGTCTTACAGAAGTACGTTTAAAATGTAAAACATTTAAAATATTCCAAAAATAGTTAGGATTGTTTAGCACTTTTCTCTGTACAAGCATTAGGCAAAATTAATCTGAATGTTTGCTCTTAATATGAACAGTAAGGGTTTGTAAAAATTGCTGCAAGTGTAGCAAACTGTGTGATTGGATGAGCGGGAACTGTTTTTTCCTCAAAATGGCTTTATTTAGATGAGTTTCTTACCAGCAGAAGCTCAGTGATGAATGTGCACCGGTATCACCTTAAAGCAGTAGCCATGCTTAAATGTTCAGGAGAATTTTCAGAACCTGTGTAGTGGGCAATGTGGGAATCATCGATTTTAGGGAAAGATTACTCCTGATTTCAATTAACTAGCATTTTGAATGACAAAAAAAATACAATTCTGTCTCACCAGATGGACTGTTTGTGTTTGCTTTCTGGTGTAAGTGTATTTCCGTTAATTTTATTAAGTGCTATGGCACAGAACCTGCAGCTCGCAAGAGTGGACTGACTCAGGTGTTTTGAAGCTGTCTTTGCACCCTTCTGATTTTGGTTTGCTCCTAGTTGTGAAGTACCCCTCACTGTAATTCAGATAGCTACCTTTACACAAGCACTATCGGCTCAGCGTGAGACGAGCAATAGAGGGAAACACTCTAGACAGACTCTGGATGCTGCTGTCCTTGGAAGATGTTTCCATATGAGACAGCCCCTCAAGGCTGACTACCTTCTTTCCACAGGAGAATAATTCTCAGACATGTTTCACTACTTTGAAAGAAAGAACTGAAACGTAATAGATAATATTATTCTTGAGTCCCTTTTGGAATCCAGCCCAACTGCTAGACAGCGAGATAATTACCACAATGGGCTTCGCAGCTTAAGTTTGAAAAAAGAAATGATGTGAACCAGCTCTCTTTCTGTGGATATCCCATTGTTATTATAGCGTGATAGAAGCTGAATAAAGGTCCCAGATTCACTTTTTAGTAGAGCTTCTTCTTTTAGGTTCCTCTCTCCTGTGGGTTCCTTTTTCATTTTTCTTAAAGACCACGGAAGCATTATTCTGCTCTTGATCTAAAGGCAACTGAAGTTAATGGAAAAGTACTCTCTGACTTTGGGTTTTGATTTGCACAGCTTGTATTAAGCCATTTCTGAAAGCATTCTCAGCAGTGCTAGCTGGTAATCTGCGAGCAGTACTATATAGGAATACAGGCAGTTTGGTTTGGAAATACTTAAATACTCATATATTCTGAGCATTGCTATTCCTATAACTTTCATTCTGAATAAGAAAACACTGCAATGTCACATTTTTGGGAGCCAACTGTAAATTCTGCTTTTTCTGCTTTTTTTACCATTAACTATATCAGCTTCCACTACCTCATGTCATTTTGCAAAGCAGTTTAAGCTCCAAGAAATCCATGTTTCCTTTAAAGGTGTTTTACCTCGATTTAGAACTTGCCAAGTGCTTTATCTCTGCTGAAACAGTGCTCTGTGAGTAAACGTGGGCCTCAAAAATTAAATAATGTCTGAAATCTTTAAACAATTTACCTTAATTCGAGGTTTCTGGCTGACAAGGACACCTGATGTATCTGCGTTGTCTAAAACTGCGCTACCTGAAAGGATGAATGGTATTGACGAGCTTTAAATTGGGCTGTTTGGTTTTACTGAATTTTAATTAAAAAAGAATTGGAGTTCCCTAAAGTAGTCACTGGGAAGGAAGATTATATTGGTGAAAAATCATGTAGGTCATTTACAAATACACCTACAAATACCAGCCAGACATTTTCAGTGCAAACTGGACTCTTCAGACTACGTTAGTTGAATTTAACTTAATTGACCTTCATTGATCTTTTTTGCATAATGTTGATCTTCTTTTTAGGCTTTAACAGACTTTAACAACCAGAGCAGAAAATATGTTTCTGCACATAGGTATATGAACAGTTGCTGTGGGCTAGCTGCAGCTTTGAAAACGAGGTATGTGCTGGCAGGAGATGATAATGGCTCAGATTCCTCTTCTGAGCCTTTCCTGCTGCTTCCGTGCTTACGGAGAGAAAGCATGTGGTTTTGAAAAAGGAGCATCCCACTTCCTCCCCCATGCCTGGGACGTAGGAAATGGGCAAAAAGGGGTGTTACCCTTTGTCACCTCCTTTCTGCCCCTTGTAACTCAGTCGGCTCATTCACAGAACTGCATGCACTAATCGCATGTTCTTGCCCCAAAAATAGGGGGGCAGAACGTGGCATCCCCAACAGCCACTCCGCGCAGCAGAACTGATTCAACTTTATATTCTGTGCAGATGTGAGCCTCAAACTTTGGTGATCTAGGAACCGGTGTCTTTAAGATTTTCTACGTCTTTTCTACCTCAATTTTTATCAAGAAATGCTCCAAAGTAATTACTTTCAGATAGTATTTTTTGTTCTATTTGTAATATTAAAACTTGAGGTTAGAGTTTGGTTTAGTACTGCTAAGCAAGCAATGGCACGCATGCTGCGATAAAAATAAAACAGATTCAAGAGATGAAGAGCAGTAATGTAAATAGAAGGGTGAAAGAAAAAAAAAATTGTTCTTGGTTTCTCTTTGAAAGTTTACTTAACTTTTTGTCTGGGCAGACTTTTGATAGATTGTAACCATGTAACTATAAAAATAAAACTTGCTTTTATCTGCATGTATTATTAGCAATGTGGTGGTGAAAGCTTGCTTGCCCCCTTCACCTACCATATCACCACACTAAATGATTTTCAACACATAGCAGCCTAGATCTTCCAACTGAGTATAAATTTATGTAGCCCATGCCAATTTATGTAAACTCTTAAAAAATAATTTCAAAATTAAGTACATGCCTCATTAGTCTGATTTGCAGGAAATGGAGAATTAACAATTATAAATAGAATGCTTTAAATACAGCTTAATTAATTCCATGTGTGAATGCATTAACTAAATACGGTTCTGCTATTATAAAAATAATGCTTTAGATAAGCTAAATGTTTCAGCTTCCCTTTTAAATCAGCGTCTTTTTACCTCATCTCCGATACCTTTGAAGCTGGCCTTCTCTCGACGTCTTCATTCATAGTGTCATTTCCTTGGTACTGGGTGTAAGGTAGTCTTTTGAAAACTGAGCTCATGATTTTTAATTGTGCACTTGGGGGCACATTTTCTCAGTTTGGCTAAATCTCATGTCTTTTATATTGGCCTTACCTGAGAAACCGGTCTTGTAAGAGTCCCTCCTCACCCACAACAAGTAACATCCATCCCCTGATGACCCAGAGTGCGCTTCCTGGCCTTGGAGGTTGGGTCACAGCTGCAGCTTGCAGCTCTAAGACCAGAGACTGTAGTATGTGGAGAACAACACAGTGTTTGTATACAAAATACATAGAACGATCAAAAATATGTGCCAAGTTCCCACTTGGGTGGCTGGGTTCAAGGAGCAGAAATCTCTGAGGTCACTGGTTTTATTACAGAAGTTGTTTCAACTTCAGTGCTTACTGCAGGAATTAATGAGGACGCTGGCATCTTCGAGACACCTTCACCTCATGCAGTTTATTAATGTTCCAAAAGATCTTCCTCGGGATCACAGGTAACGTCATCTGTGTGAGAAAAATCTGGACTTTGTATGAAGTTTGTTGTTTTCTCTGCTCCGAGGCAGTAACACGTGTCCTCGGAACCCACAGCTTGGTTTCCGAATTTCAGCTTTGATGATGCATTTAGAACATCAAAAACGAACCCCTTGAATTAAAACAGAATTGATGCCCTTGTGCAAACCTTTGGACAAACTGGTTACAGGTGCCATCGGCTGGCTTTTTCAGCACTGAAAAAAGTCCTCCTGTCACGTGCTGATCCCAGGATGTCCGTACCGACAGTAATCAATCAGTTCGCCAGCCGGCCTGATTCGCAGGTTGAGTCAATTTGTGCTTGACAGGGAGGTAGATTTAGCTCACTTCAGTGTTCCCTTAATCTGAGGGTATAAACTTGTTCAAGTCTGGTTACAAAATTCTGCTTGTGTTGAATTTCACGTAAGCATGTGAAAATGTCCTTTTGTGAAACGACTACTATTTCATACAAGTATTTCATCATTTTGATGAAAGCATGAGTCGTGCAAGAATTCCCTTGTTGTATGAAAAAGGAAGAATATTTACATAAAGGATGGTTGATATGTTGCCGTCTAATTCTGTCGGGCCCCGGAAACAGGCCAGATAAGGGTGGCTGCTGGAAAAGGATCTGTGTCACAGCCAGTTTTTGTTGAGATTTTTACATTTGGTTTTGCTGAAATGACACAAAGCTTTCATGAATATTTTTATGCTGCGGCGTTTATGTTCAGATCTAAACGCGTGTTTCCATTTGGGAAGACGTCTAGGTAGGATATTCTTTGATGGGAATGGGAGTGCCATTGAAGTCTGACCTCAGAACAGATTTCTTCATCTCTGATCGCCCTGAATCCCATGAAGCAGGGACTTGAACATGAGCCTTCCAAAACTGAGGCAGTTATCTTGGTCTTCTGCTTAGCGAGCATGAAAAAAAGCAGGTGTAGGAGCCTGCTACCCCTTCTAAGTAGTGACCTCTTCTGATCAGCTGTTTCATAATCCAAATAAAAGTAGAGGTTACAAAATTTTTTCATAAATGTGACTGAACGTTTCTTTGGTATTCATTTTTCTGGGATGTTCCTTTTGTTTCTCTGTTGAATAAAATGAATGTCTCTAGTTGTTAGAAGCATTTTGTATTTTTTGTTGATGGTTAGTCCTCTTCTGCAGTCTTTGATTACTTAAAAAATTGCTGCTGAGCCAAACCCCAGTTCTATCCTTTATCCAAAAATAAAAAGAGAAATTGTCAGAACAATACTTCAGAAGATTTTGTGTGTGTGTGTGTGTGCCGTGTTTGAATGGTAGTCATGCTTGACATTTTCTTTGGTGTCTTAGATGTATACATCAGAGAGAAAATAACATTGTCAAAATTCCAAATACTTCTGAATAATCAGTTAGTGAATTCTGACCCAAACTTCAATTATCTTCTTAAGTAGTAAAATATTACAATAGTAAATTATTATGCTTGGTTAGTTTTCCCAAACATCTGCTAGCCCTACTGCATTTTTATAATTTTTTCTGGTTTTCTTTTACATATGTTTTAAGCTATATATATTGCATATGTTAAGTTATTATAAATAGATTAATAATTTTATATAATATATTAAATACACTTGCACTTAGTTGTTTTATTTATAGGTCGACATACACACAGCTAGATGTGATCACCTTAAGTAATATTTTGAATTAATCAGTGGATAAATCACAAGGCTGTTTGGAATACAGAGTGGGTCAGTATTGTTGGTGTAGGTGGAAGGTTTTATATAGTAATTAATTCAGATAGTAATTTGTTTCTTAAGGTTAAAAAACTAATGTTTGCAACATGGTGGTTTTCAAATTGCAAAAGGTGTAAAATGGTATTTAAGATGATCAGTTGCAAAACAGGTAACAGTTACAGTTTAGACAAGCAAAGGTCCAGAAAACAGTCCTAAATTTTAAGATGTGATTTTTAAAATGAGACTCCTTTCTGGTATTTTAGTAAGCGTCTCACAGATTGCTCTTAATGGGATGTTTCTGTTAGAGAA
This sequence comes from Aptenodytes forsteri, assembly GCF_000699145.1. NCBI lineage: Eukaryota > Metazoa > Chordata > Aves > Sphenisciformes > Spheniscidae > Aptenodytes > Aptenodytes forsteri. The sequence continues at coordinate 1,859,466 of NW_008795677.1, read as the reverse complement.
TAAGAGACATTATGAAGTTGCTTCAGAATCTTTTTCTGGAGTATACTTAAAACTCAAAAAGACGATACTAAAAATAACGTAGGATGTAAAATAAGAATGCTTTCAAGGCTATTTAGGTTATCTTCTTACCTGAAGGCAAGATCAGCCTTGTCATTTCTGTCAGATGTTTCTCTAACCTGTTCTTAATGACCTCTAGTGTTGGGCGCTCCATGATTTCACTGATGCAACCTGCCCCAGTACTGCGCTAATGTAGTATTCCTTGCTCTTTTTGGAAGCCGTTGCATCTCATTTGAGGACATGAAAACAGCCTTTTCTTCCTCTTTACAGCAGACTTTTACGCATTTGAAAACTGTTACTAAGTCTTCCTCAGGCTTCTCTAGACTGAGGAATCTCATTAGGTTCGTTTTTCAAAGTAGATCATGCTTTCTAGACTCAGTGATGTTCTCTGGTCTCTCTCCAGCTGGCCTGTATCTTTCTTGAAGGAATGCCCCAGACTAGACAGAACTGCATAGAGTAATAGTACTTCTAGCAGATCGCACATTTATGAAAAAATTCTTCATAGGCTGAAAAAGAGTTCTTTTATTTATCTGCTCATCTGAAGCAAATTTAGTTAGAATGATTTGGCTCCAGATACATACCTTTTTTTTCTGTTATTAACTCAAGGGTTAAATTGAAAAAAAACCCCACAAAACCCCTGTAGTTCATTAATAATGACTGTTTTATAGGACTGCTTTGAAAACAACTGACTACGAGTACCAAAATTTGCATGTGGCAAAGCAGGGTAAAAAGTATTTTACTTGTGTAATTTGAAGGACTTACTTTTTGGAGTTGTGATACGGACATTGTGAAGACAGTTTGTAGTTTGCACAGGAAATAGCAGTTCGAGGTGCATCTTTGACACGCTGACTCATGTGTGAAAAACACAAGCTGCCTCCGTTCCAAGATCTCTTTTACATTGATGAATGCAAGAGCACGTGTTCCTTCTTCCCTTGTTCTTCCAGTGATCACCCAACCTTGCTGCACTAAAGGTTAAGCTGGGATTTTTGACATGCGCCTAAAAGGACATGTCATATCCTTATCAGGTAGGTTCCTGTACGTATAACAGAAATGGGGTCTTAAAAGGTGTTCACAGCTTTCCAGGCACGCAAAAACCAACCAACTAAACTGAAACTTTATTCCTTAGGCAGGTTGCGCCTAATAAAATATACAGCGTAGGATTCGGTCAGCAAAATTGCCCCACTGACCTCCGTAAGTACATCAAGTTTAGCACATGCATACTACTATTGTTGCTCTGCTTTCGGTATCTGAACTAGTTGCTGTGCAGCCAAATAATTTGTATTGTACCAATGTAGATACTCGGTTTCAAAATCTCATCCATGTAACTATTCAGATGTATTTACTTTTTGTGCGGTTGTTTTTTTAGTTTTGGGTTTGTTTGGGTTTTTTTTTTACTTGTTTTATAACAGTGCAGAAGGAAAACTTTTCCTGGTTTTAGCTTGTCTCTGGATGCTATTAATGGATTTATTTATAACAATCTTTAAGGTTTATCTATTAAAAAATCTTCAGAAATCTCAAGTAAGTAGCTGCCATACTAGAAAATTGCAAAGACGTGTAGTATCAGGATATTATTCGTATTTATATTTGGTTTTTTAAATACAAAAGAAGCAGACAAACTGCCAACATGATCTTCCAGGAAGGATACAGCTAAGTTTACACATTCACACACATGTGTATACAGAGATACACAGAGAATGAATTGCATACTTACACTGATATGCTGGAACTTTAAAACGGTATTCTGGAATCAAGAATTTATTTTTGATGTCTCTGTGTAAATCTATCTAAATTGAGCCAATTTATAAATCATCAGATACACATCTCGTGAAAGAAGTGGCAGATCTGAGGGTGGTGAAGCACTGGCACAGGTTGCCCAGAGAGGTGGTGGATGCCCCGTCCCTGGAAACATTCAAGGTCAGGCTGGACGGGGCTCTGAGCAACCTGATCTAGTGGAAGATGTCCCTGCCCACAGCAGGGGGGTTGGACTAGATGACCTTTAGAGGTCCCTTCCAACCCAAACCATTCTGTGATTCTAATATCTAAAGGAAAATGGCAGAATTCTGAAGGGATGTCAACAGAAAAAAAAAGTTTAATTTGCTAAAGAAAAGTATGGTACGAAAATCAGGAACAAAGATCATGAGAGTTTTGATGGTTTTAGTGAAGGTGGCATATTAGCAATATTACTTAGTCTATGACACTTTAAAATAATTGAGAGATAAGATCTCTGCTTATTTTGCGATGATAACAAGTCATCCATGTGCAGAAGCCAAAGACAGAGAAAATTATTTGGAGACATCTGTGGATCAGAGGTAAATGTGGAAGTCTTGATGCAGAGACGTCAGTTGAATTTAGGTTGGCAGATGAGATTACCCAAACATAAGGTGTGAAGAAGAAGAAAAAAAAAGCTCAATCAAAGACTGAGCCTAATGAGATGCGTTACTGAAACCTGGAGGGGCAATGAGACGGGTTCTGCAAAGGATGAGTTAAAAGAGCAGTCAGGGCCACGGACAGAAAACAAGCAAAAGGTGGGGTGAGAGAAGTCAGGCTAGTAAAAGAAAGAATGAAAAGAAGTATAAATAAGGTAGAAAAATGTTAAGGGTGACTGACAGGTCAGAGGGTATGAAAATCTAGTAATGGATCAGAGACTGGAAAGGAAAAGGTCATTGCAGACTGTCAAGAGCAGTTTCTATTAACAGCTGGATTTTGGTTGGTGTTGAGGGAAAGGGACCTCAGGCAGTTTCCGTAAACAATGAGCTTAGAGGTGAGAGGGAGAAGAGTGATATTTAATCCATGAAGCGGGGGTGAGGTTGGGGCATTAGATTTCCATCCAAAAAGGCCAGCTAAATCATACAGTGTCAGCGAGGAGGCTCAGATTTTAGCAGAAAAACTATTTCTAGTGTACTGGTTCCTCTTCAAATTGCATTTTAACCCAAACAGAATAAGGAGTTTATAGCAAGGTTACAAAATATGGCTGGAGGAGTATAGAGGTGGGGTGCATTCACCAATTTGCTTTAGTGTTCATGAGACTTTGCCACGTTATCAACTTCACTCCGGTACAATACGTAAGGGAAGATGATGCGTAGAACTTGCTTATTTCAAAGGAAGAGTTTGAGGCTAAAATTGTTGAGTCCTGTAATCCATGGACATACGTTTTATGTAAGTGTTATGAATATATTACATACATTTAACAACTAAAATGATTTCGTCTAAAGGAATGGCTAGGATAACATGCCAATATTTCTCTATGAAACATGTTTTGATTTTTCAAATTAATGTCTGAGCTACTGTGAAAACAATTTTATTTTTTGTTTAAAAACACTCTGTAGCCAGTCTGATGTTTCTGTTTAGTCATACGTGCTAGCTATTAAAATGATACTGAAAGTAAAGTGTGTTAATGATTGATTTTGATGTTTTCCTATTTTGCTATTGAAAGTTTCAATTTCCATTGGGGGTCTGAAAGTAAAAAAGAAAAATCCCCACTGAAGTACTGTGTGACCTGGAGCTAGGAATGTAAATGCTCTGTTGTTTGGTTTATCCATATGTACATGTGAGTTGAGCAGTATTTAGTGTAAGTAGTTAAGAAGCTGGTAAAGTAGTATCCTCAAAATTGATCACGATACAACTATTGTCAAAACTCTAAAATTAATTTTTTTCTGTGCCTTGTTTCTTAGTGACGGATTTTTTTTTTTTTCTTGTAGAGTTCTTAGATATCCAACTAGGCTTATGGAGAACTGTCATTATTCTCCTTCATTATTTTGACTTTTCAAAGTAGTAGGTGGTAAGGACGCTCTATCATATCTGCACAATCATTTTCTTTTAGCCAGATCACATTAATCTCTCAAGTTTTCTTTATATAATTTAGTAACATGTGATTAGAGAAGTAAAATGTCAGAGCTATATTTGTCCTTTTAGAAGATACTAGATATTAAAAGAAAGCCCTCCTGTTAAATGAATTTTTATAATGTAAGCTGGGCATGAATTCAAAAACACTATTACACTTGGAGCATAAATGTGTTAGACTGAAATAACAAAATTAGAGTGGACAATAAATAAAACTCTGGGGGTGCACTTTTACTGCAAAATGAATTCCTTATAATCATGGAAATTACCACAATACCAGTAATGGAAGAATTTTTCTGGGAAACGGACCAAACTATCTGTCGCATTCCAGCAAATTCAGGCATTATCTGTTAAGAGTTCAATCAGTGCCATTCTTTTATCTGTTGCAAATTGCCGTATACAGTTGTGATGAAAGCATTAGATAACAATAGCAAACCCCCAAAAGACCCCTCCAGAGCAAATCCTTCTCAGTTTATTCATGCCACTTAAGAATGTCACTACTCTTTTGAACAGATGGGTAAGATTTAATGTTAAAGTATAATAAAAAAATCCTTAATCAAAGAACAGTACATTAAAAGAATTAAAAGAGGATTAATATTGGTCACTTAATGCATAGTAACAGCTTTTCTATTGAATTACATTGAAACAAATTTGGCCTTTCCTCACACTTCAGCGCGCTGAAGTTGAGTACAGGACAAGAACAAAAGAGGCAGATGTTAAAGAAAGAACTGATGTAAATAGAGATCCAAGCACGATTTCCTGATCAGTGTAAGATTTGGGTGTGTTGAAGTTCTGTTTCACAGTTAATTTTCAAGCTCTTAGTTAAAAGGATTCTCCATGTCTTCAAATGCTTCTATTTGCAAAAGGGGATGCTTAAACTAATGTGATTCTATTTGAAACCAGCGGAGCTTCGTGATGCCAGAAGGGTCATTTGCTATTGTATATTGTTGCAAAATCAGAGTCTACACGGATCCAGTTTTTTGGCAAGTCTATTTGAGAAATGGCCAAGACATTGGAATGTGTATTTAAGTCTCTCATATCTGAACAATCAGTTTGTGAAACCAAGAGGGCATATGTGGGCGTAGATTAAAAAGGTGCGTTTCCACTAAATTCCTAACACCTAATCTGAGTTTCTGTAATGTTCCTGGTAAATCATGTCAAGTAAAAGACTTCCTGAAATTGTTTCTCTTATTTCAGCACTAATTTATACCTTTTCAGTGTCCTAATATTGAAACAAAATGGTACTCTATTTTTAGATCCTGCATCCAAACATCTACTATTTCTTATTTTCAGGATTTGGATGCTAATGGCAAAACATTAGAAATAGCAGTCCTTAAAAATGAATTTATTCTCATCTTTTATTTTGCTTATGACTTTTATACTGCATTATGTAAGAAAAAAAAAGGTCCTCTTCCATTGTCTGTGTTTCAAAACAGCTTTGACTTAGTGTGTGCAGTAAAGCGCTAGATATTTGAACTTACCTATGGGATATATGAACTTGTTTGTTTATAATGCTTTTCAAATGTATGGAGCATGCGTAACATCCGATTAATCTACATCTGCAGTAGTATATTCGTTAAAGCTGTGTTATAGTTCAGCATGTCATCTCACAGATCTGTAAAAGTGTGCTCGCCGAAATTACATATTGATGATTGTAGTACGTGCAGTTCTAAGAACTCTGGAAAGAAAGTAATGTGCTAAGTTTTCTTAGATACTGTCTCCACTCAGATTTGATTCTTCGTAGCCGAAAGCCATACATGTATCTCCTAAATGGTCTCACTTTCAACATTCGGAGAAATCACAGTTTCTGTGAGGCAAGACATTATTGAGTCTCATAGTACCACAGCTTCCTTTTAGAACCTAGTCTTTTTATTTACTGACCACAGTGTTTAGGCAATAGGTACTTAAATCCAGGAGTTTCGGTTGGACAATTTTGGTTTTGGTTTTTAATGTGAGAGAGAAGTGCATTTTAAACTTTCCCTTAATTGGCCTTATCTGAGTTAACTGTGGCCAGACATTTTCTTGAAATTTCCCTAGAGAGCACGCATACAAAGCTTCTTGTAAAATTTAATTTTAATAGCTATATAATCCTAATAATATTGGTCAGGAGAAATGTTGTATAATGCCCCACAGAGAACCTTTCCGTAAATTGTTTAAGAATGTTTGTAGACATACACACAACTAATTAACCGTGCCTATTTGAACTGCGGGAAATAGATCAGGATGTATGTATCTGATTGTTTCCCACCCCCTTCCCTTGTTTTCAGAAATAATAGGCAAAATACTATTGGCGATGTCCACTGATACTAAATTGCTGTATTTTGCAGCTAAAAATGGAAATTTGGGGAACTAATTTCAATTGCTATAGTTCCTGTATTATTCACATCTGTACCTGATTCTGAGGACTGCATTTGTACTGAGTCCCATTGATAATGACTGTGCTAGCAGGGTTTCCATAGCACTCTTGTTTATTTCCCCCCATGTTAGCATCTCTGAGCTCTCAAATACATACACCCCCCCCAAAAAAAAAACCCAAAACCCAAACCAAAAAGCCAAACAACAAACCCACAAAAAAAATCCCACAACCACAAATAAAATAAATTATGTTCAGAATCTCTAATTCTATTCATTCCTCTCTGATGATCACTAATTTCATGATCTGGTCTATGTAAAACCTCTTAGTCTGGGATCAAGTTCTGAAGTCCTGTCTAGGTGCTAGCAACAAACTCTTCCTACTTTGCAGAATCTGTCTTTTGGCTCAGTCTTCTCTGTCGAGATGTGATTTGTACTAGAATCGTGTCTGTCCTACTTTGCAGAATCTGTCTTTTGGCTCTGTCAAGATGGGATTTGTACTAGAATCGTGTCTAGTCGCTTGTGTTGCCAGTGGGGTTTTTTTAATCACATGCTTTATCCAGGTTTGGGACGGTCAGGAATTGATTAATAACATACACAGTATATCATCTTTGAGTCTGTGTGAAGTAATTTCCACCAGCTACATTTTAGGGTATGAGCTGGTATTGTTAGATTCTATTTGAAATTAAGACCCTCCAACTATTCTGCAACCCTACCCAAAACAGACGCCAACTTAGTTGAAATAAACTGTGTAACTGTCTAGGGGGAACTGATGTACCTGTGCTATCCAAAAATTACAAATCTTACATGCAGCTACTTAAAACCCATGAAATGTGCTGATTCTGACTTTAAAAGGGTACGGAGTTAAACACGTTTAATGATAAACAAATACAAAGAACCTTGATGAAGGGAAACTGCCATTTGAAATTTTGGCTGAAGCCAAGATTTAAGATGCTACGTAAGATTCATATGTTTCAAATAAGTATGAGTTTCAAACCGACTAGTGCCCGATTGACACAGGTTTGGTTTTTTTTCTCTGTATCAGAAGGAGAGCTAGAAATCTCAGTAATGCATCTATTGCTTAAAATAGCCTTCTGAAAACAAAGTCAGTAAAGCACAAATTGCTTTACTTGACCTGTAGTAGAAGAGGCCTTTCTAACAGTGTGTTAGTTATGGCATCTCGGCAGCCTTAGGAGCTGAACTTGCAGTCTACATCTGTACTTCTAAAAAAAAAAATTAATTCAGGCTATTTTGCAGCCAGAAGCCAAAAGGCGCGATGTCACACGAGTTCGTGGGGCTGAACTCTCTTAACCTCTCAAGCAGGATGGCTGCAGCGAGGCTGCCTAAGGGGAACGGTCCCTGGACTGCGCCGATGTGCTCAGGAACTGTTTTGGAAAGCGCTAATTGGTAGGGGCCAAAATCAGGCCATGGACATTGCCCCAGTGTAACAGAAGAGATGATTGCGTGAAAGGGTCTCCGCCCAAGCCCCTGCCCTGGCAGTGCTGAGTTTCCAGCACAGGCACAGCTACAGCGTTAAGAAGAAGGGAAAATGTTCCTCCTTGGGTTGTAACTCTAAAGTTTTGTTTTCCCTTAATCATAATGATGTCTCTCACCGTTAAATGAACTTCTTTTCATGCATTTTCTCTCCCCGGAGTTGCTGGGGGGGGGGGGGGGGGAAGGTGCTTGTGATGTTTATTCTTTCTTCTGTGAAACAGAAAATAACACCACCCAGCTGCCTTCTAGCAGTTCACTAAGCCATACAACTAAGCACTTTTCACAAGGGAAGGATAAATCTTGCTGTTTATGCTTTGACAGGCTTTTAAGCATGGTTTCCTAGGGAAACTAGACCTGTGCAATCACATGGGAAATAGCAGAGGAGATGGAGGAAAGGAAGGGAGGGCAGGGGAGATGGAGGAAGGGAAGGAGTCTGCCTGTCTGTGTGACCCTGTTGTGCCACCGGCTGTTCTTTCCCCCTCTGTCGGCTGATAGCTTTGGAAACTGTTAGATGCTTTCAGGCGGGTTTGATAAAGGGTACCGTGACCGTTGAGTAGAGGAGAGCCGTTGGTCCCACTCAGAAATGCCCTAGCTAAAAGAGAAGTTGCAGCTCATGCCTTTTTGGATTAAACAACCACCACCATGCACTTCTAAGAGAGATACCTTTTTATTCTTTAATAGTTGGAAAGACGTTAGCCAGACCTTCTTTGACGCTGACATAAGCAACCAGCAGACTAAACTCATAAGAAAGTAGACTTCATTAATTCATGTGTTAGCAGAACTGCTTCTTTTGCTCTTTTATATTTTTTCCATAGGAACTTCAACAAAACCTATATGAACATGAAAAAAAACCAGTTTTGCTGAAATAGCTTTCTCAAATGAAAAACCTTCAACTATTACACTATACACAGACAAGTACACGTGTGCACGCAGACATGCCATTTTTTTTCTGTGAAACATACACATACACACAACAGATTATTTTTTTTCTATGAAGAAACCTTCTTAGTTTAAAGTTACGTAGTAATCCCATTATTTTCTTGCTAGGGTTTTCTTTCTCCATCTGGTAGATTGGCATTTTACAAAGCGGTTAAAGTAGCCTAGCTTTTAAAAACATTTTGAATTGTCCGGTCTGATAGACTTCAGATGTAGGTAGAATTATTTTTGTGATAATCAATTGTTGTGCTGAGACACAGCTGAAATTCAATCCAGATGTCTGAAAGTCCAAGTCACTATAGACCATCTTGATTATAAACACATCACATTCAGAACAGCTTTTTCTTCTCATAAATCTACATGCTTTTATAAACAAAGAGAAAAATAACCAAGGTTAAAACCTATAGTGTTGGAAATATCCTGGCTTCTCCCCAGACGAGATCCAAATTCAGTCATGTAGATGGCACTTCTTGAAAATGAATAGTGTCCAGATGCAATCCTGTATACCACAGCTACTCTGCTCTATTTTTTTAAACACTACGCTGTTGTTTAAACTGCAAAGCTAATATGTAGGAATGGAAAAGAAAACTAAACTCCCCAGCCTGATTCTCTGTTCTATCCTTGCTAAGAAGAAAAATAGAATAACATATGAATCTCATATATCAGTAAATCTATTTGTTTCTAAGTAGTAGTCCAACAACATGTTATTTCTGTTAGAAACAAAGTTAAATTAATATTGTTTGCTTTACCTTCTGCAGTTATCAGTCTAGTAGGAGTAGAAGTAGAAAATATGTTTGTAAAATAGCTTTGAATAAGTCATGAACCTCTGATAGAATGAAAAATGACAAACATTAGTTACATTAGTTGTGTAGATGACTGGATGGATGGATCTGCATACATACAAAATAAAAGTTCATAATGCAGCAGAGATACTGCAAATGCTTCTCTGACTCATTGATAGCACTGAAGCTATGTCTCAAATTGGACATAAAAACAGGAGTATTTTTGGTAGAAAAATAAAAATATTGCAACATTCACAAACATCTATTAAATCTAGGTTGTGATGCAAATTACGCCTTTTTGTTTGATTGACTTCTTACATGCTCTGTGTCCTTTCATTTTCCACCGCTGTAAAGAGGGATGGTGGGAAAACACTAAAATGAGTCTATGAAATTTTGGAATAGCAGAAGTGTGTGGGTTTTAGGACCCACATGCATGTTGGCAAGTGTTATACAGTTGCACAGATCCCTTGTATTAGAGTTACCAGTGAAGCAAAAAATGAGCAAGGTTAAAAAAGTCCCTCTCTTACAGAGAAAAAACATAGGTAACTTCTTTGTTATACTAAAGTAGGAGAAAATCTCTTGAAGCATCTGAGTTCTCAGTGAAGATTCCTATTTTAAAAATCATGAGCTAAAATTATGAGGAACACTTGTGTGGGTTTTTCCCTAGATGTCAATATGCAATTCCTTGTTTGTTTAAATGAATAAACGTACATGAATCACTCTGACATTTAGAATCTATATTCAGAGCAGAATAGTGCTTAGTAAAGGAAGCCTGAGGCCGCGCATTAAACAAAGGGAAGAAAACTAAATGCTGACTGGCTGCCCATTCATCTGAGCATTGACCACTCTGCGGAGAGTTAAGCAGAAGTCCTCTTAAGACACTTTGTCCTCGGGCAGTTAAATTTGTATTTAGAGCAGATGCACATGGGTAGCATGGTCTGCCTACATTTTGCATTTCCCAGTGTTTTAGTGCTTATGTTTGCTTTGTGTTTCATACCTAATTAACGGGTGTCGGAGGGAAAAGGGATGGGAACTTGCTTGTGATGCTTCACTGCAGTCTATTATTCATTTTTTACTTCAAGAGAATTAGACGTTACACATCGCAAGAAAACAAGGGACACAGCGCACCTCTGTCTTGCAAGAGGCTCCTTTGCAAGGAGAGGTTTAGCTGAAGGATATAGCGCTAGTGCAAATTTACTGGCAATGTAAAAGGCTGTGAGCCTTCTCCTGCTAGCACCGGTCGTGTTGGCACCCATTTCAAAGCTTTGTGATGGGGTGAGGGTGCGCAGAGTGCTCCCTCCTGCCCGCTAGGTCGTGGCTGCTGCCCCCACGAGGGCTTGTGCAAAGCGCTGAGGGCAGGAGCAAGGCTGCAGGGTGGTATGAGGAGGAGCAGTCCAGTCCCTCTTTGGGGGTCTCTGCCAGGACTGTGTGGCTTTTGCTACCGAATGACGCATGCGAAATCGTCATGCTTTTGAGCACTTCCTTCGTGCTCCGCGTATTTTTGAAACTTCATAGTACTTGAAGGAATAGTCACTTCAGGAAATCTTAACAGTCTCTGTGACTGACGTGGTGAGTTTGCTGACCTTTGTCCGTATGGCAGAATTCATGGAATGATGGTTTTATGATGGAATTACGAGTAAGGCCATACCATACGATGAAATGGGGGTCATAGTTTTGATCCATCGTCCTCTACATTCCTTCTAAAGCTGGAAATGATATTTTCACAGCAGTACATCCCTGTGCCTAAGATAATAAATGCCTTCCAGTCTGATATGAGAAATACGATGTGTTCTTTCTGGTCTGTGTTGTACCAGTCGGGTAGATACCAGAATGGGAACAGTATCTAGGATCTCTGCACTGTATAGGGTAGACAAGTCCTTAATTTATCGATAATGTTACTGATTTTCCTCAAGGATCTAAACTTCTCAGATATGTTGATAAACATAACAAGAAAATGATGATGCTGATACCTGTCATTTTCAGATGCAAGGCTTCCCAAATGCTGCAAGAATACAAGACCTGATTCTGTAATAACTACCTGGCAGCATGGCTGAGATGTTGGCAGATCATCCATAAGTCACTGAGGAATGTTCTTCAGGGTTTTCTTAGGGCTGCTGGGTAACTCTGCTCATTGTGAGGCTCAAACCTAAAACTTGGGGTATACATAGTGATATGCAGAGATCGTGATTATCTCTAGAATTCGTGGACTTAAAAGCCTGTGCCATTTTGGGAAGCAAAATTATCTGGAATACATCATTCTGCTCTCAAAATATAGTGCATTGAGATAATCTCTTATGGCTAGTGAGCTATACGTACATGTCACGGTCGAATCGCACTTGTAGGCATCTAAGAATGACTCTAACATTACTTTAAAAGCACACCGATGATTTTTTTTCTTTTTAGTTTTCTACTGTTTTCCATCTTCTTTCTTATGCATGTCACAGCATGATTTATAAGAATTGGTATGTCTACTAGTGATATGTAGTAACATGCCACTCAGCAAGGAGAAAGAAGTTTCATCTTGTTAATATTCCATATTTCATTTGGTTGGCTCAGTGAACCTTTACATATGTATTCATGAGACTCTGCCTGTAGATGAATGTGGAGGTGGAATTACCAACGAAACCAAAAGCAGAATGTTAAAAATGACCCGTAAAAGGCTTCAAATTCTTAATTTCTGTGACAAGAATTATAACCAGAACAGACAAGAGTTATAACTACTCTGGAAAATGGCAACAGGTAGATTAATTGTAATGACACTGACTGTAACAATGCAGAAGAAAGGTGGAAATCCTAGTCATTATTTTGAGAACTTCAAGGTCATCATATTTGGTTGCTCTCAGATGTTGCAGCATGGAGAATTAAATTATTGTACCAAAACTACATATACAATAGTTAATTTGATATGATTTTTCCATTAAGGTTCAAATTCTTATTATTAGAATTGCACTTTTAAAATAATTCTTAAAATTAGAATTGCACTTTTAAAATATATTTTTCCTATTAATTTCCTTTTTAAGACTATCATGCAAATAGTTTACATTGAACAATAAGAATTGATTTTCATTCTTTCTTGCTCTGTCTTTATTTGAATGACAAAAGTCATAACCAAAGTAGAAAATAGTGCAGATGTAATCCATTCTTATGTCACAAATCATGAAAAGAAAAAAGTAAGGCAACAATTTATATTTTCGACATGCCTAAAATTACTCATAAGAGTTACTACCTTTTTTTCTCTGTCAAATTCTTGTTTGAATCTCACAGTGGTTTAAAAGTAATTTATGTGCAAAACATTGTAGCAGGCATACAAGATGGTATTTAATTATTCCGTTCAGAGAAATTATGAAGCTGCAAATTTTAGGACTTCGAATATGCCACGTTATGGTCTGGCTGTGTGGTACATAAAAAATTTTGAAGATACTAATTTTACATGTCCAGGTTTTTCAACACAAAAATGTTGCAGGATACATGGAGCAAAATCCCGTTAAATATACAGGACTTAACACAGAGAGGTGTAGGAGATCTTGTGCCATGTGCCAATTAGAAATAGGAAATTCATCAAACCACTACTGTAGGTTGAGTTAAAATAGCATAGAATATTTATTTTAAACAACTTTTTATTAAAATGTTTACATTCTTCACCTCAAACTGCAGAAAGCATCTTGAACTATGTCATTGCAGTTAATTTCACATCACTCCGTTTTGCATGTTTTAACCCCTAGCTGCATACTGCACCGAATTATTATGGCATGGCAATTGTGTTTACATTAGGAAATGTTCCGTGGGGGATGTCCTTGTAGAAAAAAAAAACAAACCAAAAAGTGATTTCAACACTGTCTGGCACAGGTTTGTAAGCTTAATGTAGGCGAAAGTCATGCCAACAGTGATGAGGACGCTTTCTCTACTACTTGGTACAGGACAAGAAGTTAGAAGAGTTGCTCTGATGCTGGATAAGCCTACCCAGAAAAAAGTAGATGTGAGTACAGCCTGTCTTGACATGCCAAGTACAAGAGCAGAAATCCTGCAGAGCGCCCTGTGAGCTCTTATGCAAGCCAGCGGGATCCTGCTACCATGAACATGCCAACACGTGCTACTTAGATCTTCTTTCTACTTTATGTGTACCCAAGTCAAAGAAAGTCGTCTCTTCTGATGCTTTGTCTTGAATCAAACAGTAGCAGAAGCTACTAGCTACAGTGGCAGCTACAGCTAGTCCCAGGCATGGCTGGGAACGTTGCCTCTAACCTTCCCCTCCGCGGATAAGCCAGCGTGCACAGAGGAGGGCTCTGCAGGAGAAAGGGTCCTGCTATTGTCATAATGGAGAAGATAGAGCAGATTATATATGCATTGTTCAATAACTTAACCTTAGTGCTTCTCATACAGTCTGAAATAGTCTTGTTTACTGACTTGGAAAACTCAGACTGCTAGAGCTATGATGTTTTTTTTAGCCTCATAGAGGAAATTGTTATCTAGCTTTTATTTTCTTGCTGTTGAATTATCCTCTGCTGTTGCAGTGCAGCATGCTAGGTAGGGCTTCTCTTGTCTGCCACTTTTGTTCAACAGGTGATTCTTATGGATCGCTTCATATGTATTGTACCTGAACAATGACTCTTAATATGCCTTTTCTTAAAGTATATACTAGTTTCCTGACAGCTAATGTTGTTGCAGCTGATTTAACGTGTAATTTATAACATTTGAGGTCAAGTTTCTCAGAGTTCTTCAGCTTGTCACCAACTCGAAAATTGTTCATTTTCTTCCAGGCTGAAAATACCTCCTTAACCTGTTGCATAAATCCAGTGCAATGCAATATTAGCAAGCTAACACAACTAAGAGAAATTAACAAATAAAGGAGCGCTGTTACGTATTCTTCAACTCTTCAGACTGGAAGAATGTAAGATAATATCTAATGTCCAAAGAATGCCAAGTGCTAGCAGTCCTAGCTGTAAAATGTGAAGGAAATGTTGGGTTTCCACACTCATAAACCAGCTAAGAAATTGCTACAGTGGCATTAAGAAAAGGGATGAAATCCTGGCTTCATAAAGTTGATAAGAATTATGCTTCCGAGTTCAGCGGAGGCAGAATTTCTCTGTTTTGCCTTGTATCTCTTTAATCCTAGTTTCTCCATGAGTACTATTTTTAGTGGAACCTTTTTTTTGGATTTTCAGTAACATGCAGAAGGTGTGGATCCTAGCCGTTTTTAGGTCAGTTAACTCCTAAAAATGCTATCGGAGATAGCAGAGAGAGAGAGAGCAGAATTATGAAACCAAGCTTTGGTAGTTCGTGTCATGTCAGAAATGCCATCGGTAATCAGGGGGTGGAGAGCACTTGCTAAAATACATTCACGATGAGAAGGGACTATATCAACAGTGAGAGTAGTCTTAATTCTGGAATTGCTTGTTATTTTGTTATGTGTTTCAGTGCTTCATCTCAAACTGTGATTCTACCTTTATATGGTGTAAAAATGGTATGTGCTTGCATATGTGTTGCTCACAGTGACTTTAGTATTAAAGATGTTTAATTGTCAGAAACAAAAGAGAAGAAAAGATGTTAGCAAATCTTTGGAAGCTTTGTCTGCAGTCTGAAAGCCAAAGCTGTGCCTTTTCTGGTTTCTGCCTCATCAGTCATGAAGATTTTGCAGCGAGAGCTCAGTTTATGCCAATGCTGGTAAGCCAAAATTGAAACCAGCTCACTTTTCTAGGACTCCGTTAGCTTTGCAGTGTTAGCAGGACTTAAAATGAATAACCATTTATTTTAGTTACTAGGGATATCAGCCATGTCTCTGAATTTACACAGGTAGTAGCTCAGTTAAATAAAAAGGCATTCCATTTAGAGTAGAATTGTGCTTTGATGTTGAATGAATGCTACTCTGGGATTGTTGGCTCTTACTTCTCTGTTTCTGTACATACGTACATTCATCATAGAGACAAGATGGATCATGGGGCTCCTTCATTGCATATGATACAGCATTTGGCAGTGCATTGATTGTTGTTTAACTTGGAAATGTATGCACAGTGGTACCTACCAGCAGTATTTACAAAGTTCCCATTGCCAGAATGTTTCTTCTCATGCTTACTTAAATTACCTTATTTAAAACATCTGCTTTGCAGCCATGGGAAACGCTAGATTAACAATTGTGCTTTTAATCAAAAATATCTTGAACTAATTCAGTTTCTCCAATGTATATAGTCTGTTGTTCATATTACAAGCAAATATTTGAGGATGTCTAAATTATAGTCGGTAATATTTAGTCAAGGATATTAAGAAAGTAATATTAAATTAGAAATGTGTTGCTCCAGTATTAAACTATTCTCATCTCAGTGAGGTTTTTCAGTGATTACTGTAGGTGTCATCCATTATCTCCCTGTTCTGTATGTATATTACCAGATTGCATTTTAATGCAGCAGGCCAATGAATTTAATTCTGAAGGAAATCCGTGATTCATTCTTTCTGATATACGTGCTTGAATTTTGGTATCTTCTTAAACGTTTGTCTTATGATCACAATATTCTTAGCCTATAAAGGCCTAATTTCAGCAACTGTACAAGTCAGGTGAGGATCTGTGAAGAGATCCTAATTTCTGAAAGCTCCTTTTTCCCCCATATTTACATCATAAATAGGCACCTCCCTTCCCCCAATTTTAAAGATCAGTCAAAGCAATGTGAACTGTATCAATTTATACAGTTCTATTCATCTACTGAAAGAATGAAAAGGTGAAGAAATTTAAATTGGTTGTCCACACTCTTATTTTATTTGCAGTACAAAGTACTGATTGCTTTAATAATAAATGAAATATTGTAATACTGTTATATAGTTCAAAGTGAAAACTAGTCAGATGACTAAGTTAATTACTTTTCCAGTTTGAAAGCCATATAGTTTAAATCCTTATTACTCATCTTGTGTACTAAAAGTTAAATCAGCTAAACCAGAGTAAGTGTGAATGTACCGAAGACTTCTTGAGCTGGTGAAAATTTTAATAACTAATAGAGATACAATTTTTACCAGAGATGTATATGTTAACTCTTCCGGGATTCAGATACCAGGTTATTCTGCAATTCTGGTTTTGAAATTCGAATGCTGTTAGGGTGATACTCCGTTGATATTTTTATATACTAACTCTGTAGCTGCAGACTTAATTTGTTTGATGTCGGAACCTTGTTCTTATGGCAAATAGGGGGTAAGCTTTTAAAACTAACAAAGGGGCAGCGTTTTAAAAAAATAAGCGCAAGAGGCAGTGTGGGGGAAGGCAGATTGCTTGGTGGCAAACAGGTTCAAAGACAGGCAGCCAGTTCCTCTGGCTGTGCTGGAGGGGCCTCCAGTCCCCTGTGGCAGCTAGCATCTCCCTAGTGTGAAAGTTGGAAGCAAGAGGAGGGAGACATCTTACTTCTGCTTATCTGAGTAGAGTAACATTCCTCTGAGCTTGTCCCCACAGGGGGTGGAGAAGAAGCAAGAGTGTCTACGATCCTTAGCGCTGTTGGCCACTCGCTGGCTGAGGCTGGAAGGGAAAAGCAAAGCAGGGGGCTTTGTGCAACCCTGGCAGAAGGGGCAGATCCTCCGTGGGGTGGACCGGCGTGTCAGCCTGCTCTGAGAAATTATTGGGTTGGCAACATGTAAACTGTTAAGAACTCCAGACAATATTGAACACTTGTGCATTTGGAATGATGTTCCAGATCCAAAACTTCCGGACTTCACTCAAACAATTGCTAAATATTCCTTTAGATTAGGTTGAAGTCCATCTGAAATTTCTAGCCCGAGGGGTTTCTGATTTTATCTCCTCAGGTAAGCAGAATTTTACTCCCGTTCAGCACACTGATGAGTTTTGTCTAGGTTCATCACAGGGAGTCAAGGCTTGGATACAACGCATTATTACTTGGCATGCACATCTAGCTAACGTACAGCGCTTTTTAAGGCAGCAACAGCACCATCAACTGACAATGCTTTTCATTTTACAGATAGGGAACCTGAGGAGGAGATGCTACAAGACAGAAAGATGCAAGAATTCAGGCAAGATCCACAAGAGAAAGGTAATTGAAAAAGATTGTAGTGAGATCTGTGAAAATACTCAGTAGTGTTTAATTCCAGACCTCTCAAAATGTCTTTGCCGCTACAGAGACAACGGAATAGAAGTTTCACAAGTTCTGAAAGCCTGTGTCGGGGCCTGCCCAGATATATTTTGGTGCTCAGCACGCTGGGTCCTTCAGTATCTGTCTCGTATTCAAGCACAGTCAAGGTTCACAGTTAAAGACTTCAGCTCTGTGTTATTCACTGCAGGGCCTAATGACATAGACCTTCTGAGAGCATTGCTAGTTTTTCTGTTCCACTGTACAGGGAACCACTGTGCCGATTCAGTTGTTCAGATTCTGTTTAATGGAAGGGTGCTTAAAAGCTAGCCGTTACTCCGAGCTGTGATATCTGCATCCTTTGATGGAGTGAAGCCCCTTGCTTTGTTTTGACCTCGTCCTTGAAAAAGGAATGGTATTCCTCAGGCCACGTGGTTTAGGGAGGTGGAAGGAGAACATGTCCTCAAGAACCGGTGTCAGAGTGTACGCGTACAAGCGTAGCTCGTTTAGGCCTACTGTGCCAGCAGGCTGTCTGGGTAAAGTTACTGTCCGTTTTTATGCAAGTGAATGTTCATTATTGCCTGTATTGCAACTGTTTTCCCATAAACAAGAAGAACAAATTCACTGTGGCGTTACAGTGACATGAGGAGGTTCCAGCATTATTGTAAAATAGCAGTCATGTTGCAGTCACCTTAAATTGGTACCTCTGTCCAGGTACATTAAGATCCCTTTTGGAGCCGCACTGCTGCTGTACCTAGTGTTATTATACTTGCTGAATCTGTCCGTGTTTCTGTGTGTGCTGTTACGCAGGGAAAGTGTCAGTAGTTTAAGTATCCAGGTATCACAGCTATTGGTAACTGTATGAAAATCCAACTCAGTAACATACAGTGCCAAAACAGATATTAAATCAAAGTTACATCTGAAGAATACACGTTTCTCACAATAAAATATATATTTTTATGTTTTATGGCATCACATTTACTGCCTGAATCTGGATTATCTATTATACCATTATACATATAACAGCAGGGCTCAAAATATTTTTATATCTGAATAAGTTAAATTTCTTCCATAAGAAACATTAAAGATACACTGCTGTATTTAATTTCTGGAGAAAATGAAAGGCAAGGAAGTAGAGAAGTGGTTAGAATAGGTTGTTTAAAACTGCTCCTGCTATGCAGAGTTGGACAGTAAAAAAAAAAAGAAGTTTTATGGAAAATCAGTTAATATTCAGTGACTCAAAATTTGGCTTTGCCAAGGACACATGAGCCAGACCAATTAGTTGAAAAATCTTCATCACTCAAAAATATTCTACAATATTTTTATTTAAGTATTGCATGAAAAAAAAATATGGCAGCTTGTAAACTATATATACACAAACCATCCAAGCCTGCTATTCAGGCTTATGAAGTGGAATCCTCCATTCACAAGGACTGAACGTTACACTGCATTGAATAAGCAGAACATCATCCCAAATGCAGACTCTGGTTTCAAATGAGCTACGTAGTCTTGGTTAGAAATTTAGAGTCTTAGGAAAGCCACAAGTGCAGCACTCTCCTGGAGGAGGCAGAGGGGAAGGGGACTCAGGAAGGTTCCTTGTTTGACACAGCTCACTGATTTCCACGTCAAACTTGCTTTGCTTACAAGTACAAATACGGTTTTCTTTCTTTCTTGGTTTTCTTGGTTTTCTTTTCTTTCTTTCTTTTCTTTCTTTCTTTTCTTTCTTTCTTTTCTTTCTTTCTTTTCTTTCTTTCTTTTCTTTCTTTCTTTTCTTTCTTTCTTCTCTTCTCTTCTCTTCTCTTCTCTTCTCTTTTCTTTTTTCTTTTCTTTCTTTCTTTTCTCTTTTCTTTCTTTTCTTTCTTTCTTTCCTTTCTTTCTTTCCTTTCTTTCTTTCCTTTCTTTTCTTTTCTTTCTTTCTTTCTTTTCTTTCTTGGTTTTCTTTTCTTTCTTGGTTTTCTGTCTTTCTGCCTTTCTGTCTTTTCTGTCTTTTCGTCTGTCTTTCTCTCTTTCGGCAGCCTGCTCAGCACATTCACCCGAGGCTCTTGACAGTCAACCTGGGTTCTTTCCATTTCATGTCTCATTGCTGGTAGTAGAGAGGCTTTTTTATAAGCCTCTGCAGGCTTTATTATGCCTCCAACACATCTCTATGTGCTTGTCTTCAGATTATGCCATCAGTGACACCTCTGCAACCCTATTAATCTTCAGTGGTGTGGTTAAAGTATCGTGAAAGGCATAATGAAAAGATGGTTGTAGTTTCTTTGTATACAGGAGAGCAAAACAGAGTCCTCGGAGCATTTCCTACTGACAGCGTGGGCTGCCTGATTTAACATATGAAGTGGGCAACAGGTGAGCCGCTTTGAGCTTGTGAAATCAGATCTTGGGAGAAAACAGTGCAAACATTTTCTTCAAAACTAAGAAATGTTAAATAGAAATCTATAACCTGATGTTGTCACTACATAGAAATCAATGCCAGGATTAATTACCTGATAGGCCCTGAGACCGTTAATTAATTTCTGTGTGTAAAGCATTTTGTGTTTTATTTCTTTCTTTATGAAAATTCAGACCGCTGCGTGGGCATTTTCCATGGCTGCCTGAGATTAACAGCAATTCTGAGGCTGCTCTTGAGTTACGCTTGGGTCAGTTCATCCTGCCCAGCCTAAAGCTCAGTACGATGCAAAAAGGTTCAGAGGCTCTTTCGTGTTTACTCCAACGAGCTCCTCTTCACAGCAGGAAGCCTGACCAGGTAGGTTGTGCATCAGACTGGCCTTTTCTCAGACAACAGAAGGCAGGTTTTGAGATTGGCTGAAAACTAAGGGGGGGGGGGGGGGGGGGGGGAAAGAAGCCATTTGTTTCAAGTCAAGATTCAAGGGAATGAAAATAAAAAGAATTGAATCAAAGCGCAGTAAATGCTGAAGAGACTTCTCTGAAAATGACACTACCATGCCAGTTCTTGAATGCCTCTCTGCAGTTAAATAAAGCAACAAACAAAACCACTCCAAAATGTCTTCTGCCTTGTGCATGCCTTGAGTCTCTTTCCAAATTAATTCTTCACTGACCCACTCAGTCTCCGGTAGCTCAAACAAGGTGACTCTACGTGAGAGCAGAACGCAGAACTGGCTGAGAGCTGACAGTTCGGTGTCTTCGGGGCTGTGTTCGGCTCCAATGTCATGAGCATAGCAGCCTTGGTGAGAAAGCTGCTAGAGCACAAGCTGTTTTCCTAACCTGACAAGCAAAGTGTTCGCAGATGCAGATGAAAAGAGGAGGATACGAAGCCTGCATAGTCTGCTGCTGATTTTTCCCCATTCAGAAATGCAAAGATTATCAAATAGTGTAACGGAAAAACTGAAAAATTGTCCAGGGGATGTTACCCTTTTTTTTCCCCTATTACATTAGATGGGGAAAAACTAACAGGGCTGGAAGAAGGAATGGAGAAATGAAAGAAGACAGGAGTCCCCTTGCAGGCTTTTGTCACGCAAACTTCCTAAAATTGTCCTCGCTTCTGGAAGGGACAAATGGATTGTAAACAGTGGAGGCTGAGTGCTCACAGAGACCCAGGAGCTAATTTATACTCACAGCTTCTGCTTTGCTGAGTATACCTCCGAGGGAGACTCTCCAAGCAATAGCTATTCTTAAGTGAATTATCTCCTCTGGTTTTCCTACATGGAAATCTAGCCACAGGGGAAGGTAACCCTTCCAGCCAGTCGTGCCCCAAACGCTTCCAAAACTCTGAGCATTTCTTCTCGTATGGAGCTGCTGCTGGACAGCATCTGCTCCTCAGAAGGTGTCATGACAGCTGCATTAATCCCTCCTGTTGTAAAGGCAACAGCTAAACGAATGCTTCCTTGAGATACATATATCAGATTGAGATCAAAAAAGACCTTTGGAATGGGGGTGATAAGCCACAGGAATGTCTTCGATGTATTGCAGATTGCTTTCTGCAGGGTGCTACCCCTCCTCTTGCGACTGATTTTTCTAGGATAGGAAAAACTCCTTCTTCATGCCCCTTTTGCTTCTGCCTCTTTTTCCATCCCTCTGGAGCTGGCCGTGGCAACCTGTCCCTAGGTTTTCAGTGAGGTCAGATTTGTTATCAAGAATTTGCTGAATGATAGTCTGTTTATGATTTCTTGGAAGATTTCACAAATGTGTCATGCAAGAGGCAGAATCAGTTTCCATATCTGCTTTTGTTTCAGATTTGCATGTTTTCCAATTTTTCAGTAGTTCTTAATTTTTTGCCCTGTTGCCTTATTTTCAGTGAATAACTCCACATACGTTTGCATTGAATCACAGCTGATTCACTGCAAATGCATCTATTCTTTTAAATATTTGACAGTGTAACATTATCTAGATAATTTACAAATTTCCAAGCAATTAATAATTCTTCCACCTTGAGACACGTGCAGAAATAGCTTGGGATTTTCAAAATTATTCTGAATTTCTTGTAAAAATCAGTGGTGTTTTTAATGTACTCATCCAGAATAGAGGAAGGCAAATAAAACTTTGACATTTTTTCCTCTTATTCCACCCAATATAGTAGTATGTGTATACGTGTATTTTATATCTTCCTTCCTCTCTCTAGCTTTCTCCATCGTCTTTATCTATGAACATTGGTATCCTTATCTATGTTCAGGTTATTTAAAAATACAAAAGAAATGGAATTATTATATATGTTCTTTGGAAATAAGTTACCGTGTATTTTGCCTGGATACTAGCATAACACTTCTGATCCATTAAAAATAATGATTATGTATTTATAACATTCTATTGATCCTTTTTTAAAACAAAGAATATGCATTTTTCAATAGTATTTGCTAGTGTTTCAATTTTTACTCTTATTTTTAAAGCAGAATTTCAGCAACTGTCCCTATTATTGCTAGGCTGGTCCCGGTCCTGGTCCTGACGAAATGCATGTGCTATGAAACAATTCAATAGGACCATGCTCAGCAGGGGGAGGTGAAAGATAAAAGTATATTGTCTGTGTAGAATCTTTTTTTTTTTTTCCTTTTTCCCCCCTTCTTTTCAAGAGCCATACCAGGTAACCTTCTCATCACTTTCCAATGTTTTCTTGATGTGATCCAGCTGAGTATTGTTGAGAGGACTGAAAATTTGACAGAAGCTAGTAAGAGCCCATTACTTCACTAAACACAATCAACAACCTTCCGGGTGCTTATGTCTATTTAAGACATACATAGATGTTAACTGTCATGTCTGTATTCTACTGCTGTTTCTTCTGTAAATGGGAAATATGCTGGGAGGAAAGGGAATGTTTGTTGTCAGTCCTTAAATATGTCACCTATTGTTTATTTTTCATGTTTCTACAAATATGTTTGTCATGTACCTAGTATATGTAATCATTTTTAATATAGTAGAGTTAAGGAATATATAAATGCTATTTTAAAATAAGATTTCACACACACCCCCTGGTAAATGAGATGTTGTCACATGTTGAAGTGAATTTGCATTTACAGATTCATAGGTTTCATAGACGTCATTCTGAAAACAGGATTCAGAAATATCAGTAGAAATGAGACAAAGGAAATTTTCTATGACTGAGTGTATCTTGAAATTCATACAGCAAAGCTTAAAGCATTAACCCTACTCCCAAAGCATACCTTCAGAGTGGAAAGTAAGTGAAATAAGCGTGACAGTAATTCAGGTTACTTGGGTAACGTGGTCAGTTTTGGCTGTCTGATCAAACATGCTGCTCCATGAAAAAAAATAGTCACTTTTTAATGGTTTAAAAGCAAAGTGGAAGCTTGTTAAGAATAGTTGCAGAAGTCTGAACTTGAGTAGTCTTGAATGATAGACTCAAAAGAAATGATAAATGCTTTGGAAGCTAGAATTATTAATTAGTTGGAAGAATGGAAGATGGAAGCATGTCATAAGTATCAGGGGGAACTGAGGGGAAGAAAGACTTTTAAAACCTAGTTCAGGTGTATTTCAAAACAAGTGCTAAAGTTTTAATTTGTAGACGATCAGATCTACAAATTGCGTAAAGCTTGAATGTGACAAAGAATTTATTATAAGAAGATTTTCATGAAAACCTACCTTCACCAATACTGTATCAATTTCTTCTTTATTTTGAGGATCGGGATATCATTAGCTGATTTCACATAGATTCAGTTCAGATCACAACTTGCCTTTCTGTTCAGTAAATGCCGTCATCCTCCCAAGACTCAACTCTTTAAGGGAAACGACAAATCCAGAATTGTGTGGAAATCCAATTCTATTGGATTGTCTATTAAAACCATTGGACAAAGGGTAAGAAAAATGTCTGGCATTGTGGAAAAGAGCTAGCGTCTGCCTGAATAAATGTTTCTTTCTTTGCACTTCCTTTAATCATTTGCTGTGGTGGTTTTGGTTTTGCCTTTTAGGATGACAGACCGAGGTATTTCAGAGCAAGACTCTATCATTGTGTTTCTGATGGGAAAGTTAGCACTTTTTTTTCTTTCTTCCCTGCAGATTATGATGTGCTGTTAGTGGCAAAGCATTATCTATTCTGTCAACTAGCTTACTATGGACTGCTTTCTCTGATAGGTGGAAGCTGGTTGGAGTCTTTCCAAAAGCACTGATGAGTTAGAAGGTGAGGTTTGATGTAAGAGCGCAAGTCACTAAGAGACAAACCATTGTATATGTAATTAGGTTGATCAGTATTTCCAGGTCCTAGCATAGGTTAACTCATTTGCTAAGTGAACATTCTACAGTACTCTATCCAACAATGTCTAGATGTGTGTATGACCCTACAAAACACAGAACAGTAGTTATAAAACTAGTTTAAGGCTCCTGAGTAAATTAACTGGACAAATTAATATTTTTCTCCCAATCATAGATATAAGCCCAGTTCTAATTATTTTTCTATTTTTTAATAAGATTCTGACATGGATGGTATTTGCTGCTAAAGGCTTTATGATAATATATGACCATTCATGCATGCATATAAAATTTGAATTAATAGAAGCCATAGAGATGAGTCAGCATGGTAGATTTATGTCTGTTTTAGTGTAGTGAGAACGATGCTCTGAGAAGACAGAAAAAATATGATTTATATTCCCATCATTTAAGAAGTGAAGCCCCTCTCAGCAGCACCTGAATACCTTTAAGGATATACAGGAGGACTTTTCATAAATTACCCGGGGAATTTAAAATAAAGGTTATTCAGAGTAATTATGTAGGACAGTCCAATATAGTGGGGCAGGAAATTACCTGAGTCCATTAATTTCATTTGTGTCCTGTCAGAGAAAAATCAATTAGAGGTATACAGCAAGGGATTGCACTTTCTCCAGAAAAGGTAGAGCATGTATAGGATCCCCTCGTATGTGTGTGTAAGTTCCCCCAGATCACTGTTTGGTTAGGGGACTCCACGTGAACTGAGCTAACCCCAGCAGCTATCACAGGACCAGCCCCACAATAATCAGTAGGGCTTATATGACTCCATTAAGATACTGTGTGAGTTCCTTACGGACTTCAGTGCCTTTACACGCACAACAAATCAGAGGCAGGGAAATGTTAAGAACCCCTTTATGAAGGAGGAGCCGAGACACAGAGAGACTAATGTACAGCGTGACTTGGATAGACTTTTAAGGTAGGATTCGTGTGGTCTTCTTCCATCTGAACTGATACATTCTGTACAAAGCACCATTTTATTTTACTCAGAAACAAAGTAAGGGGGATAGAAAGGCCCTTCATTTTATTCCTCTGTAGCTTCATCATGTAATACTCGCATGGTCTGGGGACTCCAAGGTTTCTGTCCTTTCCCAATGCAAGTTTCCAAAACTTGCATCTCGTTCACAGCTAACGTCATGCCAGAAGAACGCCCTGGCTGTATTACTGCAGGTTAGCTTGGACTGCAAAACATCCCTACTTCACCCTTTGAATCTGTGCCATTCAAATAGATCATTAAAGATTTCCTGAGCCAGAGGAAGAATAACAGTATAACTTGCACAGTACACTAAATAGGACAGAAGAGATATGGGGTCAGTTCCTTCCCCAAGGATAATTAAGATATGTTCTTTAGATTAAGCATGAATTGAATAAAATATATAGACAGCTGAACCCACAGCACGCTTTTCCTTGTGAATGCTAGGCTCAAAAGCAGCCATATAGAAGGGGAGCACAATGACTTTATTCCCTAGGTTCCTCTCGTGTTTTTCAAAAAAAAAGATGGTGGATGTGCTAGTGTTTGTCTGGAAGCCCAGCCTGGAGTTGTCCTTAATGTGTATTCTGGACACAAAAAACAGGTGGAGAAATGCCTTTGTTTCTGAAGACTGAGGAGCACTTGCACAGATGCAAAAGCAGAAATGTAGGAGTCTATGGAGTTATAAATAGCTGAGTTTGGGCATTTTGAGGGTTGTAATTTTGGTTCTGGGTATCTAAATGTCAGCTACAAATCAGTTTATGTATGTAAAACTTATTATGGATTTCATCCTAAATGGACCAGTAGTGAAAATCACACAAGAAGTCTGTGAAAAAACAGGGGTTATACTTACTAGGAGATCTGCAGGTTTTGTTAAGGGAACAAGCAAAATCACTTGTCACTCCCTTCTACATCTTTCTCACCACTCCCAACCCTTTCAGATCTATCTACAAATTCTTTTGGAAGAATCTTCTCTGTAACTGCACCTCTGAAAATCTAAGTAAATAAGAAACTGTTCATGGACCTTCAGATCATGTAATAACAAAACCAAAAAGGAAAATAGAGTCAAAAAATGTCTGTTACGTGTTGCATGCCCTGGGTTGTGCCATAAGGAAATGTGGGAGGATTTGATAGTGCGCTGCCTATGTGCCTTGCACAGTGTTGCAATAGGTAGAGGGAACCGAGCTTTGTGAAGCTTCTTTCATACAACCGCTTGGGAATTCTTCCTGGAATGGCCCCAAAGAGGTGCCAGATTTTGTTTTAGAGCTAGTTGGAGTGGCCCAACAGGCACGTGTTCCCCTTGCATTTGCCATCACTTAATGCAGGACAAAGTTGTGCAACATTTTAGAAACAGGAATCAGAGCTCACTGTGAGACTTCATAGGAGGAGAAGGTGATAATCTTTTTAAAACCAATTTAATTTACCTGTAGTCACAGTCTCATACCCACATACCCTCAGGCACCAAGATATGTGTGCCCCAGTGGTCTGTCCTGCATTCAGGCACCAAGATGCACATCTCCAGGCAGCCTGGCCAAGATTCTTTGCAGTGCTGCCGAGGATGGGGACACTGGCTCGTACTGAAGTCCTCATCACGTCTCCTGGACTGCTTCTCAGATTGCTGGTTGGCTCTTTTGGAGCCATAGAAGAGCTGACAGCAATCGGTGTCTCCACTCTGTACCACTTCTGTGAATCTTTAGGTTTTACTCATTGTCTTTTTTCTCTGAATCTCTGTGTTGGGAGAAGCTGTATATAGACACGCTGCAATTTTGATAACCTGCTACTGTAGGAGTCATCAACATACGCCATAACTCAAGCTCCTCTTTTGCCCTGCCTGTTGATGCTTCCACACTCAGAGATTCATATTCATTCTCCACTCATATCAGCTCCAACATTTCTGTTACAGCTGGATCTCTGTGGACAGTCAAGGGGGTCTAGTGCTTCTGTTTGCTTCATTGCCCACAGTTATGTGTTACCCTGTATGTACCCAGGGTGGGTTTTTGTTTTCCTGGCTCAAGCTGGGTTGAAATGCCAAAATCTTGGAAGTGTTTGTAAGCTAATAATTGAAGTTTTTGGTGTTACATCACCTGTGAAATTTCATTTTGATGCTGACCTTTCTGAAAATACTATTCTAAAAATACTACTATTAATTTACATCTCTAAGCAAAAAGTAATCTCAAGCCAAAATTTGGAACCTGTCATTTAGAAAATGTCGACATGGGATGTTGTGACAACCATGAAACTTCTTTTCTGTTTAAATGAAAAAACCATCAAAATCAGCCCTTTCCTTCTGAGCAGCTTTTTGGTT
Source organism: Aptenodytes forsteri (assembly GCF_000699145.1). Taxonomy (NCBI): domain Eukaryota; kingdom Metazoa; phylum Chordata; class Aves; order Sphenisciformes; family Spheniscidae; genus Aptenodytes; species Aptenodytes forsteri. The sequence continues at coordinate 1,832,016 of NW_008795677.1, read as the reverse complement.
TCACCAAATCAGCAACAGTACAAGTGCAAACAAAAGGTGCCCAGGAAGCTGTGAAAGTGATGTCCGCTGCCTTTTGCGGTACCTAGTCCTGAATTCTGTGGCATCCTGAAGTGAAGCCTCGGTGTTTGCAGAAGGGAAGAGCACAGAAGACGGGCACGCTTCCAGATTCTTCACTTCAGAGAAGTGCAGTGGAACAGGTCAAGGTCTGTAAATGAGGTGGATATCCTACTTTTGTTTAAACAATGAGTACTTATTAATCTTTTCCTATAGTTCAGATGTATGGACATTTTGAATGTCACGGTTTTGATCTTACTGAGGATAGGTTCTTGCCACAAATGTGTGGGGTTTCCTTTGAATTGCACTGCGTTGTGTCCTACACAAGCTGCATGTGTGTTAGAAGAGCTGCTGCTTTCTTTTTTTTCCATGCAGGGTTGTGTGTGGGAGGTATGTGGTCATACCTGCCACACTATGTCAGCAGGAATCTCTTTCTCTATAATGTGTGAACTTCTTAACATAGGTAAATGGGTAAATCAAGAACCCTGCAATCTTATTACGTGGATGATTCTGTCTGTAATTTTTACAAGGATCAATAGAACAGCTTAGCTGTGTCACTGAAGTGGCTTTTGACAGCCAGCTCTAAACAAATAACCAAACAAATTGGTTAAATTTGGGTCTGTCTACCTAGAATATTGAGAGTAGGGCTGGGTTCCTTTTTTTCCTCTTCCAAGCTAACCAAACATTTTTCCATCTGAATTAGTGCAGTGCTCAGCCTGACCTATCGAGATAGAGGATTTGGTAGGTTTGGCTTGTCATCGTGACACTATGGTTCTCCTTGCTCCAATGATAGGATAAACCTTTATCTCCATATATCTGCAAAATGCCGTGTTAGACAACATGCATGATAGCTGTAGTTGTGCTGTTTATCTAGTTGTTGTTGGCTTAGTGTTCACCATGTGTAAATGAGATCGGCTTAGCTTCCAGGATTGCTTTATTAAGCATCTTTACTATATAAGCATCTTTTTCCCAATTTCCAAATACATTGTGGTGGCAGGGAACCAAAATGTTGTATCTTGAAAGGAGGATGTGAAAGAGTGCTGCTTTTCCCTTTATTTTAACTTTATTTTCTGCCTACTGTCCCTTGCCTTTGAAATTAGAAAAAGAGAAACCATCTAACATGTCACCAAAATAATATAGTAAACAAGCATTCTGTATGTCCAATAAGATCTTGAAATGTATTACTAAACTAACTCAAAACGTAGGTGATTTCCTCACAAAAAAATGTGGGTAATTTCACTGCATAGCATAATCTGGAGGAAGCCAAACAAGATACCACACACATCTCTGGGTAATAGACCCATGTCTCCAGTTCAGGACTGACCAGAGACTGTCGGCAATCAGTTCCGCAGTTACTACATACAAACAAAACCTCCATAGTTGAAATTTTTCACTGAATTGACTGACTGAAGGCCTTGAGGGTGGTATCGGAAATCTGTAGTTGACCCCCATACAAATCATACAGTTAAACTGATTTTTGCCTTTCAAAATTATCACTATCGAAATTGACTGACTATGTCATTGCCCCATTCCCTTTTCAAATAGACGGCAATTTTTTTTTCCTTTCCCATTCCCTTTTCAAATAGATGATAAATTCTGTACATAATGATCTTAAAAATGAAGCAAAACAAATTCAAGCATGTTTTCTTGGCCATGGCTTTAAGTGAACCTAAACTCTCCTAACTGGGAAAGTCGGTTGTGTTTTCTTTTGTTCAGAACATATGGCATGGCATCTTCAGAGAACTGCAAATCATAGACTTGCAGTCGTGTGAGGTCCTGCTGTCTACGCCCACCCAGATGTAATTGCCACTTACTGTTTCACATTACATATACTATCAATAACAAGTATCTCTGAAATGCTGCAGCATAACATTAATTATAGCTGTATGTTCAGTGAAGTACAAAGGAATGCCCCTCTCCTAAGCAGTTTTTTCCCTAGAAAGTCCAGAGAGAACCTGATTATAGATGGCTGTATAAAACTCCTAGCCAGGAATAATGTCAAGACTTGACAGAGCTTCAGCTCATAAAATTGTTGTAGTTCCATTTACTTTATTAGAGCTTTACTTTATTATTAGTTTACATCAAATGTGGAACTTACGTAATTTTATTCTTATTATATTTATTTATTTATTTCTCTATTTCTTGTTTATTTCTTGCAGTATGTTTTATGTGTTCAAATAAGTTAGTAGAAGATTAACAGACAAGCTAAAAAAATAATGCTGTTCTCTGGCCTGCCATTGAAAAATCCCATTAAGACTATAATTGATTCCATAATACATATTTTCTCATCTTAATTCCATTTTCCAAGAGTCTGTAATGGAAAAGAACTTTCCTGAATGAGGAAATAGGCTTGAGATAGTGGTGTGATAAGAAGAAAGAGCATCCAGATACCCCAATGGAAAATTCCTTCTGTTCTACTTGTGAAGCTACAGAGAGAAACTCAGTAAAAAGTAATTGTCTTTCTCACTCTAAAGAGTATATATCATCTGCAGAAATTAGTTCCATTTTTTTCCCTAACCCATGAAGTTCTTTTGCTTGTTTATCTACAGAAACATTTTACATTTTACATGCCCCACCAAGAGAATCAAAATATTTCACACCACACAGAGGGGTAGGGTTTTTTGGGGGAGGGACAGTCTGCAGCGTTCAGGCCCCCCCCACCCCTGACAAACAGGAATAGTTTGTCCCAAGTTCTTGGAAGGTCATGAAGAAATAGGCTTCTTATCCTAGATCTTCAAACAAGAAATTGCTTGATGAGGAGTGGGCGTTTGATCAGCTTCATAAGGATTTAGGGAAAGGACTTCCACTTCAAGAGAGCTGGTTGGTGTCCAGTCTAGGTTTTTAAGACTGTGTGTTCACCAAGTGACATGCTGCAACTGCATAGGAAGTGTTTAAAATATTGGTAGCACAAAAGATTGCTCCTCGATAGAACCATTTTGTTCCGTCTAGAGCAATGAGGAAGCTTCTCTGCTTGGCCGCAGGCAACAATACAGTGTTTGGATAGCAAAATAAACCTGCCAGAGAATCAAATACTTTGTTTTGCTATCCTTGGCGTGGTTAATTTTGTGTTGGCTCATTGCTGACTAAAATGGTCTTCTACACCAAAACTTAATTTAGTTGGGAGCCAGAATAGCAGTTATTTCAGATCAGCATCTCTTGTCAAGACTGGGTTTGGGGTTTCATTGCTGTTCCAGGGGCAATAACAGAAAACCATGCGGCTTGTTAGATGTTGTGGCAGGTCATACTGAAATCTTCAAAGGCAAAGAAGCAATTGGCAGTTGTCGCTTTATGGTTTTTGTCTCGGGGATTTTCTCATACTTACGTCACTTTGCTAGTGTTTAGCTGGATAACCAACACTGTTTTTACTGTGAATGTGTCTGTGTGAATGTTTGAATTGACTTGTGTCAGTTTAGCATGTTCCACTTAATTTTGCAAGGTAATATTTTCAGTTAAGTTTTTCTACTGTCTAGTAGACAATTTCCAATTCTTCAGCTTCTTCTTGTGAAATGATATGTTGTTTTTGCAGTACGCTAGCTTGTATCTTGTTTAAGCTTAATGAAGCCTACAAAGTACTTCTACCAGTTTTCTAATGTAGTATTATTCCCGTAAGACTCTACAGATGCACTGGACAGTGATTTAGATGAGTTCTTGTCAAAATATAAAATGAGTGATGAAATCCACAAACTTTTTTTGACTCTGTTTTCTTCTTCAGTTTGATCAGTGGCAGCTACCGTGCTAAAAAGTAGATGGTGACATAGCAGGCAGCTGATATCACCACACCTTAAAGCTGCATTTTGATTTTCCTTGTGAGTCTGTCTCCCATTTTAGCAGCAGAATTTTTATCTTCATTACAAAGAAAAAAAATTAAGTGTATTTTTAAAGTTTCATTTACATATTCTTGAGGAAAGCAGAATCAAAGAAAAAGTGTTTAGGAATTACTGAAGCGTCTGATTAATTGCAGGCCTTTTTCTCACTTACTTGCATGTTAATCTTGAATTGCTACTTCATTCTTTCTGGTGACTGAAAGCTCTCCATTATTCAGGGGACATTTCCAGCTGTCTGTGTTGGTAACGGCAAATGACACTCATAGGTCTCTGCTAAGAAGCTGCCTAAATGGGAAAGCAAACAGCGCAGCAGCACCATGACAGGGCCAGGACATCCTTTGGGGCTGTCTAATCCATCACTTGACTGTGAGAGGAATACAATATTTTCCCAAATTTGTTTCCAGCAAAATGAATTTGTGTGTAAAATCCCCATGGGAGAAATTTTGTTGTAACTCACAACACTGGTAGAACTCGACTTTACAGTTACTGCTGATTTACCCTGTTGTAAATAGGATGGGAATATGACTTAGTGTCTTGATAGAGCAGAGCCTAACGTTATCTGTGTTTTCTGCAGTCATAGATTAAATGGTGATCATCTAAAAGAAGTTCCCTCCCTCTTTCTCTTTCCCCAGTAATCTAATTTATATTAAACTGTTTTTTTTCTATCTAGCTATCCTGCAACAGGCACAGAATTATAAATACATGGTGCATGCCCAAGTCTTTATAAGCTTCACTTTGTAGAAAGAGGAGCTAGATTTGTCTCTTTTTCTTTTAGTTAGTGCTTTTCCGTACTCTCAAGACTTGCATCGATATGATTTGAATGAGTCAACTGTCTTTGCCTGAGCCACATACATATACGGAAAGAGAGCAAGAAGTCTGAAGGTACAAAAAAAAGGGGAGGGGGTGGAAATAACCCCCCACGCCCCCAATATGGGGCAGCTGCTATACGACAGCGTTCGTGTTTCCCCATCAGTTTGTGCCTTGTTGTAATTGTTGGCGCAGGGTGAGAAGCTGCATTGCAAACTGTGCTGAGGAAGAGAGCTGTGAATCATTCCTGCCGCTTGAGACTGTTTAACGTGCTGCAGGCAGAATTGGATTAAGCCAGGCAGGGTGCAGTTGCTATAGCTGCTGCACGCTAAGGGCTCTCCTCTCTCTTCCTGGCATTTGTAACATTTGTCCTGCACAAAGTCAGAGACAAAACATTACTTTTTTAGTCCAGGCTGGAGGAGGGAACAACATTGCCCTGATGGGAGTTGCTGGGGAAGGGCCAGAAGGCTGCGGTGCAGCTGGGGGCTCCCATTTTGGAAGATGTTGCAAGGTGGCCCTGCAGCTGCTTGGGCATCTGCTGATTACGAGCACAACAGCTCAACCCTTGGGACCATGCATCCTTGCAGAGATGGGCTTAGAAAGTGCCCCGCAGACACCTGACAGGTCCTCTGCAGCGTGCCTGGGGTGGGTGAAGCTCTGCACCTGCTGGGGCACAGACGAGGGGTCATGAAGTTGAGTCCCAATTTCTTGGGCACTTTCCCTCTCCTTTTCTGGGCTGCCCCACACTGTGCCTGGCACAAGGATGGAGGGATGAAGGCAGCGGGGAGTCACCCTGCCAGGCAAGGGACAGGTCCTGGCATTGCTAGGCGCACTGGGGAGAGACCCTGATGGGGAAACCAGACCTGGCTCCTGAGGATTTGCTTGAGGCAGGAAACCTCTGTGACCGTTGAGCTGCCTCAGCGTGGTCTAGAGCGGGAAGGTCTAAGCAAGGCCCCTGGGAAGGCTGTGGCAGAGGCATGCCCGAAGTAAATGAGTAATTCCTGACAAATCTTCCCAAGGTTAGACATGGGTTTTGGTCTTGACCACTGACAGTGCCGAGTGTTTTGGTCCTTATTTTGTGAGAAAGCATTTGGGCAGGGGGCTGGCCAAATTATGCAGCTGACACTGTGTTCCTCCGTTCCTCCCTGAAGTGTCTTGGAGGTTGTGTCCAGACAGCACGAAGTCTGGATATCCATGCAGCCTGCCCCCCGCTCTTAGAAAGGAATAGAGAGTTGTTGCTACTGGTGCTACAATGGTAATGAAAGCTCATTTGCATTTACTGGTCTGCCATTCTTCAGAGGTCTTGTATTTCTTCCCCATGACTTCTGAGTAGAAAACCCAGTGGTTGGTCTCTCCTTACCCTTGCCAACATTTCCTTCTCAGTGCCCATTACTACCTGATCCGAACTCTATCTACTGCAGATAGGAAGACTCCTGTTGTCTGCAGTGTGGGGAACAGTATAAGTTTAAAATCGTGAACTGTGGACTCTGTGGTCAGGTTTCCTAGACATTTCTGAAGACTGGTTGGTCTCTTGACTTTATTCTGTATGGCAAGTATTGCTGTTTCTGCTGACTGTTTGTTCAGTGGACATAAGCAAGAAATGGAAGTTTCGAAGACAGTCCTCAGAATGGGGTGTGGAGACATCGAGCTTTTACTTTCTCGTCTGCTTGAGGAGAAAACAGAACAGCGGTTGATGTACCCAGAACTGAAGCTGTTGTCCTGCTATTACTGGAGAGACAGTATTCACAGCTGGGGCAGGACAGAATTGCAATCCTAGAACAAGTCAATTTCAGTAAAACATGGACATTGCAGCGGGCAAAGTTGATGTTCCAAGTCTTATTGATAAAGGAAGGGGAAAACATGCACTAATTATCTATGAAAATATTTTAAAATATGTAAATACAGGTGCAGAGCATAGAAACATTTTGGACAGGTACTGCTTGGATTGCAGTGTTGGTATGATTAATTTTCATAAGGTCAATGAGAACAATTTGCTCAATGCCCAGTTTCCATTGCATCTGTGTAAGAGCTCAGGTCTTAAGGATTGTTGTGTTAACCACCATCCTCCTTTACTTCATATAACCAAAGCTTCTGAAATTGCAATGAGACCACTGGCTGGTAAAGACTGGACAATATTCCAATTCCATCATTCCACACATGAATAAATCCTGTTAGCTTGAAAAAAATCATTGAGTCAGCTCCCAGAAGGAACTTCTCAAAGTATTTTGTGTGCTACAGTTTGTTTGGCAGCAAGTAAAACTTTTGGCTTCACAAGCTAACCTTCGTAGATGCCATCTCCTTTCTGTCACAGAAAAGGCTCGCCTGGTTCTTGGATAGGTACATTCCGGTTGATACAGGTGGCATCTGTGTTGGGACAGAGGGAACAAGAATGAATGCCAGGGACGTGCAGGTAAGAGGGCAATTGTGTGAACATGTGTAATTTTAATTACCAGGGAGATTACTTTTTACTGCATTCTTTATGGTGCCCAGCAACAATACACATTGTCGTTGTGTTTATGAACTCCTGATTATAAATGCAGCAAATGTGTACTGAGATAAAGGGAAAAGATCAAGTCTTCAAATGAAGAAAAGTCTCTTTATACTAGTTAAAGCCTGACCTATGTTTACCTAGCTAAATCTATACTTAAAAGCAGTGTATTGCTTTGTGATTATTTTGTTACATATATACCAGTAAATTATTGAAAAATATAATTCTTTATCCTTATTATCAGCAGCATAAATTCATTATTTAGACCTGCTTCCAGTGAAATCAACTGAAATTTTGGTTCTGGTTTCACTGAGGCCAGGATTGAAACAATCCATATTGATGTGGGAAATGAAGGGAGCCAAATTTTTGAATGTGATTGAACATGTGTAATAAAACATAATACTGTCATTCATCTTCATAGGCACGATAAAAAAAATAGTTTTCATACAGCCTACAAGTAATACAAATGAATTAAAGTCATTTAATTGCAAGATATTTTAAAAGTCATGATGATAACTTAAAAATAACTGCTCTGCCAAATTTTAATAAGATAATGACAGCTTCATTAGCTTTAAAAATGTGCATAATTTACAGGAATGTTGTATTAGCATTGAGGTGACATTTTCTATTTTAGTCGGATTAAAATTGTGTAAATAGGCCTTTTGAAATGCTCACATTGGATATTAAAATTAACTATTCGGGAATTAATTCTTCAACTTCTCATGAGAGTTACCCTTATTCACACAAGAAGTCCCATTGACTAATGGCATTTCTCAGGCATAATCAGATGACAATGGGACAAGTATAAGAATTCCTCATGTGAAAAATATCAACTCCATCATTCTTTGTTAAAATATGTGCTGATAATGGTTCTTTTCATGCAACTAGCTATTTCAGTGTTCAGTGCTGTATAGCAGACAGAGGGAAATTCTTTCGTGATCTCTGTGGATGATCAGTTTCTTCCCTGACACATGACAGGAATTAAACAAAATGCTGTAGAGACAGCACGAAGGGGGGTGGTAGGGGAAGGCCACAGTTATTTTTTACCTAGATAAATCAACATAATCCTTTTAAAAGCATGCATCAGGTATATTTCTCAGTCCAGACTAGTAAAAGGCCTTCTCCTACCTTATAGCCACCATGGTTTTTTAAGGCCTATGCTCTTGGGAAAGTGGATAATTTTAAGGAAAATATCAGTGTAACTACTGAGACTTGCCCTGCTCTTTCAGTGCCATGCAACACCACAGATAGGTGCATCTTCTCACATACAGCCTTGCCCATTAAGGTAGAGTTTCATTTTTGGGGTTCTTTGGAGACATCCCTTGATATTTTTCTTGGGAGTATAGGACTGTTTACAATAATTTTTAAGATCTCAACCAGATTAGATAATACGTGCAAGGTTTTACACATGGATCAGGGCAATCCTCAGTATCATTACAGAATGGGCGATGAGAGCAGCCTTGCAGGGGCGGACTTGGGGATGCTGGTGGATGAAAAATTGGACATGAGACGGCGATATGCACTTGCAGTCCAGAAAGCCAATTGTACCCTGAGCTGCATAAAAGGAAGTGTGGCCAGCAGTTCAAGGGAGGTGAGTCTCCCCCTCTACTCCTCTCTCGTGAGACCCCGCGTGGAATACTGCATCCAGTTCTGGGGTCCCCAGCACAAGAAAGACATGGACATGTTAGAGCGGGTCCAGAGGAGGGCCACGACAATGATCAGAGGTCTTGAACGCCTCTCCTATGAAGAAAGGCTGAGAGATTTGGGGTTATTTAGCCTGCAGAAGATAAGGCCCTTGGGTAGACCTTATTGTGGCTTTTCAACATACAAAGGGGGCTTATAAATAGGAAAGATGGAGAAAGACTTTTTACCAGGTCCTTTAGTGACAGGACAAGGGGCAACGGTTTTAAGCCGGAAGATGATAGATTTGGTTTGGATATAATGAAGAAATTTTTTATGATGAGGGTGGTGAGACACTGGAACAGGTTGCCCAGAGAAGTTGTGGACGCCCCATCATTGGAAGTGTTCAAGGTCAGGTCAGATGGGGCTTTGAACAACCTAATATAGAAAGATGTCCATGGAGAAAGACTTTTTACCAGGTCCTTTAGTGACAGGACAAGGGGCAACGGTTTTAAGCTGGAAGATGATAGATTTGGTTTGGATATAATGAAGAAATTTTTTATGATGAGGGTGGTGAGACACTGGAACAGGTTGCCCAGAGAAGTTGTGGACGCCCCATCATTGGAAGTGTTCAAGGTCAGGTCAGATGGGGCTTTGAACAACCTAATATAGTGAAAGATGTCCCTGCCTATGGCAGGGGTGTCAGACTAGATGATCTTTGAAGTTCCCTTCCAGCCCAAACCATTCTGTGATTCTGTGATTCTTTATATTATCTTCTAACATGAATTGTTGTGAGTAGACCTGTCAGCTTTGAAATAGTTTTATAAAGCATTTTTAGCAGATCCTTCCACACACCCCCCCCGCCCTGATCCAGCTTAAAGTACTAAAAGCAATAGAACTTTTAATAAGAGTGAATTATGAGGAAACTCTCTCTAAGACAATGGACTGCATGTATAGGGCTTCTGGGTGAATATCCAGAACTGGCTGAATCCGATACCACTGCGCTGCCCCTCCCATGCTAGCAGAGTTCCTGGTAAAACATTCCCGGTGAAAACAGAGGATGTTGTCAGATACACCAGAGGCTGACTCCATAGGCACTTAGCGTAAGGATCACTCCCCCCAACTCCCCCAGGCAGTGGAAAGATTGTAATTTACTTAAGTAGTTTAGGGATTTCACCCTCCACTTTTATTCAAGTGTTGTTCTTACAAAATTGTCTTAAACAGTTAATGTTGGGGTTTTTTTGTCCTTGCAGAGGAGAGGGGAATGTAGCAAACATGCCCATGCTGAAATGAAGAAAATTAATTCAGTGATGAGGACAAAACACGATTAAGAATATGAAACTTTAATATTAATTTTTTTTGTTTGCTTTCTGGTAATAACATCCTTTCTGAACGGTATGTGTTTGTATGCGCTTTTTTGGCCTCAACTCAGGACAACAGTGGAAACTCAAGAGTAGACGTCTATCTAAATGGTTGGCCTAAAACTCAGCTTTATGGTGTAAGTGCTGTCATGATATTAGTTCTGGAAAAATACAGGTCATCAATACCTGAGATAACCAAGCAATTGGCCAATTTAGGAATTTGTAACCTATTTTCATTGCAGATCCCTAAAAACATCTAGTTTGCTTGCAGAGTTCTGTGTAGCAAGTTTTAGTCTCTTGACAAATATGCTTGCTTTCTATAAGCAAAGTCTTTCATGGGACTCTAGAATCAATCCATGGACATCGAAGAGTCTGTGGACCAGAGACTGAAAAATACTGGTTTAACTGATGCATTACACCAGTTAATTTCAGTACAACTTGTATTCCTAAATCATGGGGCAACATTTTGATAAACTTATTGATGACCTAGATATGGATACAAAGCCTAGCTTTTATTACATATTTCTAGTGTTTCCTAGTTCTTCTAGGCATGCGTTCTTGCAACTGTGGCTCTTCGAACCTCTCTTCATCATGCGTAGTATCCTACTTGTGTCATTGTTTTCTATGACTCATTAAAAGATACATATATTTGAAATTAAAATTCTCTTGAGCATTTGAAAATCATCATCCAGTAGTATATTGAAAAGAATTCCTTGGGATTTACAAGAAGCACTCGTTAAAATATATCAGCTACTCATCCTATAATTTATAAACAGATAATCCTCATCAACAAGAGAGATGGAAATGTTTCCTAAAGCAATCTTGTTGCCTTTGTAGTAGATCAGATTTGTGCAGTATGGCACATAATTCAAAAGAATATTTGAAGAGTAAAGCCATAGATCCTCTTAAAGGACTGTTTCTTCTCCATAAGTCTGGACTGAAGACTATCATCTCCTATCCTACTATACTAAGATCCAGAATACATTAAAATATTTTTTTTAATTCTTTTTTAAGAGCAGCTTGCTGACTGATCCTATTTGCTTAGTCTTCATAGTTGATCATGAAAAAAATTGGTTTGTTTTTATTATTTGCTTTTTGTCAAAAAGACTTATTTCTTAGTACTCCCCAGCCTTTCCTTTTGTTTGCAACAAGCTTTAAAAAATAAGTAAAGTATTGGCAGCTCTTACGACCTCTGACTGCTGGATCCAGAAGCTCATATCAAGAGATTTAAAAAGTAGTATTCAGAAATTAAAATGTTCTAGCATAATTGTGTAGCCTTCTTTGTGTATTCAGCTGCTTAAATAGCACAATCATTCACCATAAAAAAAATAATCAACACTCGGGTTGAGTTATTCCATTGAAGGGCAGTAACAATGTTAATTAATTGGAAGTTTATTTATATTCACAGTCTTGATGTGATGTTTGAAAGAAGCCAGCACTTTTTCAGCAGCCGAAGTCAGACGACTTTCAGAGAATTCCTAAGGAGTTAATGCATTCTTTTAAAACACAGTTTTGACAACTATCCCTTCGAGCAGGAAAAGAGGGGTGGTTTTAATAAAATGAGAATGGCGTTGTGGGTCTACGTGAAGAAATATCAAAGTCATAACACAGAGCCTTGTAAGGAGGCCAAAACTTTTTATTAATACATAATTTTTTTTAGAACAGGATGGAATATCTCTGACGAGAGATGGAATCACTTTTGTCACCTAAATTAGTTTGTCCCAGTGTCTTGTAAATCATTTCATGCCACAAATAATTGATCAAAGACTGAAGCAGAAACGAACAACTCAGGCTGTGATTTAAAGGGAATTAATTCTTAATTAAGTTGGCTTACTTTGGATTTTCATCTTTAGGGAGAATAGGCTGCTAAGCATTCACAATACCATCACTTAGTTTAATATTAGGAAAAGCCTTCATAAGAGATTAAGGCACTCTTCACATTAAGGAGATCAGAATGAAGTACCTGAATTTAAGACTAAGAACCAGAACTTGCATCAGTATACGGGGGTCTGGTGTCATCTACTAAGTGAGCTTCAGATTATCCCAAGAAGTGAGGTGAAATGGCAAGTTCAGAATCCTGTGTTTGCAAAGGAAGCAGGCAGTTAATCCAGAAGTCTTTGCATGATGATCTTCCCTCGGGTGTATTTCTCTGATACGGCTTCTATCAAGAATTTCCAGTAAGAATAATAGAGTCCCTTCTTTATCATCTAATTGTAGTATCTTATGGGTGCTTGTGTACAAGAATACTGAATCTTATTTCTGAATATTTCTAGAACTTTAGATATTGTTTCAAAAGTTCTGCTTCCTTACATCTTGTGGACCTTCTCTTCTATGTTAATTGTTATGTATACTGTCTTTCTCCTGTGTTATTTGTTTGCAAATGGATATGTGTTTTCACATTGCTTTAACATAGTTTGGAAACTACATTAGTCTAGCTAATTAGTATGAGAGGAATCCTCATTATTTATTTCTAGGGACTAAATCATTAATAATAGTCATTCTGTATAAATGAAGTGGGCGCTGAAAAAATATATTTAGGTAGTAAACATACATTCAAAAAACTATTTGTGTCATGCAAGTCAAAATATTTTGTCTGAGTTACTTAGATTGTGACAGATCATTATGAAGAAGCTATTTTAAGGTTTTTCAGAGACCTAAATATTGAGATGGCTTCCAAATAGGTTCTTCAAAAATGTGTAGGTATTGAACTTCCACTGTTTGGAATTCTGCTCTTAATTTCTCATTGGTACAAAAATTGAGTTTTGCTTGCATTTAATTAAAAGCAAATAAACTTATAAGTTGAGATGATTGTAAGCTAAAAGCAATGTTTTCAATTTTAATAATGTGGGTTTTTTTTTCCCTGAAAAGCAATTTAAAGATTTTGGGTTCACCAGTGCTTACTCTTCATAAATGAAAGGATATCATAGTAAATCACCAAGGAGCACTGTGTTTTAGAATGCTGAACTGTAGGCTGTTCTCTTTTGTCATTCTGAAGAGATGGGACAAATTTGTTAGTGATTTTAAAAGTGCCTTAGGCACTGATTAGAAACAGCTTAAAATGGGGTAGAGAGAGAAAGGGAGATGTTGCATGTTATGGCAACACTTGTCATTGGATTCCTGCATCCATGCCATTGATGCATTTGAAGTCCTTTGCAGGATTCTTTTAAAAGATTTGGGATAGAACTACGAGATGTAGGATACATTGCATAGAAAATGGCATTAAACAAGTAGATGGGAAACACAAATGTAGAAATGTCGGTGGAGAGACCAGATGTGAATACCTTGCAACACACATCTTAGTGACAACTCACGTGTACTTCGGCATGAAAATGCGTTTGCTAGGAAATAACGGTGAGGAAGACAAAATTGATTGCATGGCTAAGGATGTAGAAGGCATCCTTGATAATAGTAACGTTTCAAATTCATTCAAAGTAGGTAATACAGGAAGGTAAATTGCTGGACAGCAGCAGCTCAGTTTCAGTGGAAAGAATTTACAATGTAATTAATTTCAAAGGATAATAAATCTGACGGGAATCTCCCCTTTTATAAGGCCTAACTTCTGGGGTTTGTGTGAATTCTTACAGTATATTGTATAATCTTTCCTACTACATGAGCTGTGACTTAGAAGCCACCAGAAACCAGAGCAAAAGTACACAGAGAACTAGTTTGGCAGGTGGGTGCAAAGGCAGCAAACAATGTTTATTTGGGGTATGCAGATGTTCCCCGTTTGGGACATTTGTGTTTGGCTCACTCAGATTGAGCCAACGTGATTTTTCTGTAATACTAACATTTTACTTAGGTTTAAGCAGAAGTGTGCCAGTGCACCTTTATTTAAGTGGTGTGAGGATTTACCGATCCTGAAGACTTACTGCTCTGATGCATGATAACTAATAGAAATAGTGATGGGTTGAAGTTAAAAGAGTGGGTAATGATCTTGCTAATTTCTGGTTACTGATGGATCTTTCTGTGACTGCTGAACCTAATAAGGCTGTGTAATTGAAATAGAACAGCAAGTCTTAAATAAACAAAAAAATCGGGCTCTTAAGGAGTTGTAATACCTCGCTATTCCTATCAAGAACTAGAAAATGGTGAGGTGAATCCAAGAGGCACCTTGGTTCATCCATCTGAATGGCATTTCCAGCTGATTTATATGTTTCTGACGTCCTTATCTTGCCAAAGGTGACGGGAATCAGTAAGTCATGCAGCATGTGCTGAGAGCCTGTGGATTTGGCACATTTTGGATCAGGCTGCGCACTGAACATCCAGCCATAGAATAATTTCAAACCGTTTTTTTTTTTTCCTTTGCATTTACTTTAGATTTGGAGATAATAACATTTTATTTGTGTATTCTCTTATGAGGTCTCTTTCAAAAACCAAGTGTCTGTTTCTATCACTGGAACATTGTAAAATCAATTGCCTTTGTGTGTGTGTTGATAAGATTATTGGGATGCTGTTCCTTCTCCAGTATATTTCAAAATTACTCACTGTTTCCACCTGACAACTTGATGTATTTTAGTATGTTACTTGATTAATTGCTTAAAGTGTTTGCAGAAGCCAGGAAATGAAGCATCGTGGTCGGTGCGCGTGATTTTATTGCCATGGTTGTGAAGTCATGTAATTAGATGAATTTCTGCTATTGTGTTTTTAGCCCTTGCAGCTATGGAGAAAAGGCAGGAAATGTGATTCAGAAGACCGACAGGAATAGAAGGCTTCAGGAAGACTCAAAATACACACCCCCCTCAGGATTTTAAGACAGTCTTATCATTTCTTAGGGTCTAGCTTGTAATTTGTCAGTCTGAAGGTAGGCAGCGTTGCTGAAGATACAAAATCAAGTCTGACACCGGAGGTGGTTTGATTCTTCATGTGCATTAGAGTTAGTGCTACCAAATATATTTATCTAATGGAGTGCTAGTGTATTAAATGCTTTAGTAAAAGCAATAGTTTTAAAATTTCTGGAAAACAAACTCTACTCCTGGCTATTTTTTAAAGATTAGCTGGTCACGAGGCAGAAAAAAGAGAAAGAGAAAGTTAAGCGAAAAAAAAAAAGAAAAGTAGAGAAGACTCTGCCCTTGAAAATAAGAAAGCGAGCTCTGTTATCTTTTGGTGTTATTCTTTTTGCAGTACGTACATGTGGTCCTCTTGACTGACAAAGTTTTTGTGTTTCCCTTGGAGTGTATCCGTTCATTAGTGTCTCCAGACAGAGGTAATTTAGCTTTTAATTAAAATACAATTTTCAGGTTTTTTAGTGTGTTAATGAGACAGCAAAAATGAATTCATTGAAAGAGGAACAGATATCTAGGCCTTACAGCAGTGAAAGTTAGAGCCTCATTAGTAGCTAATTATGCAGAACATAGTCTATAAATAGAGCTGTTATGGCATTAAAAAAAGCCTCAGTGCATTACCTAATGACATAAAATGTTTACAGTCTGTTCTGAGTATGGTATAATGTCTTACTGAAGTAATTAATGGCATATTTAACAGTCACACAACTGGAATCACAATTGCTTTGCAGGTACAAGTTGAGGGCAAGGGAATGTATAAAAGTCTTTGAGGAACAGATTATTTGTCCGCTAATAAATATGAGGGTATTAGAAGATACAGGAGGAACACATGATTTATGCATTAGGCGGGATAATGTCTCTTTCTGACAAGGACAGAGTACATTAGACTGTATTCTCAGGTTTTCCAAAGGTGAGCAGTGAGGTGCCAGAAGTCCAAACTGATGCTTCCAAAAAAGGGCTGGTTCCCTGAGAGAACCAAGGCCCATCTTCTGATAACTAAGAAGGTGGAAAGTATTTTGGAAATCTTCTTTTTTGATATACAAATGGCAAGCAAGACCAATAATACACACAAGGTGAAAAAGGAAGTTTTTGTTTGACTACAAGAGCCTACGTAATCAGACAGACATACTCAAAATGATACTTTAATAGCAAGTTAAATAATGTTAAAAACAAAAGCATAAGCATGATTTTTTGCTCTGCCTAACAAGAACTGCAGATGTAGCTTAACAACTAATTATTATTATTAATAAGAATAAACAGCATTGTGCTTCCAGAAGGTGATGCTTCATACTAGGAGTAAAGCTGTAAATGGCAATAACTAACCGTAGCTGCTCAGATGCAGCGCGGTGAAAAACAGTCTCAGTACCACAGCGGTGGTGGTAGAGGAATGACTAAAGGAGAATACCACATTTGGGGAAACATACTGTCTATGGAGCCTGTCTAGCACATCAGAGGTAATTTGGACAGAAGTAGAAAAAATACTGTGAAAAGCTGGAGAGGGTGAGAAGGCAGATGAAGAGAT
The DNA here is from genome assembly GCF_000699145.1 of Aptenodytes forsteri. Lineage (NCBI taxonomy): Eukaryota > Metazoa > Chordata > Aves > Sphenisciformes > Spheniscidae > Aptenodytes > Aptenodytes forsteri. The sequence continues at coordinate 1,815,559 of NW_008795677.1, read as the reverse complement.
GTTTATGCAAACAAGAAGGGCCTGTAAAATGATCTGCGCATTAGTCATGATGATTTCAATTACTGTTGTGTTGACTAGGAACCACAGAGCCACAGAATCAATTAGATGTTTAAAAATACAAAAAGCTATTTCCTTGCTTAATTTGTTCAGCAGTAAACAGGTTTAGAGGTTTTTGTTCTGGGAAATTATTTTGGTTTGATGACCGAGTTAGAGACTGATTAATGTTTAGTCGGGGGTAGGTGAATTAAAATGATTTTGCTATGAATTCAGTGCTTAATTTTTTAGCCGTGATGCTTAGTGAACTAACATAGAATGATGGAAAACATCCTCCTTCTGTGCTTCTGCGTTAGGACCGTTGCATGTGTTAATGACATTATTGGCTCTAGTGGGAGGAAGATTTAATGACCTGCAAGTTTGTGTTACGGCAGGTAGGAAAAGAAGCTACTTATTAATTGTGATGGTTTTTTTTTAGTTCATTACTGAAAATAATTTTGTATTCATAAAGAGGTCTAGGTAGGCCAGAGCTGAAGGCCTGAGAAATCTGTTACACATATAATGGGTACAGACAAATAAATGTCAATGCCAGCATTGCTGAGAACCTACCAATTTGCCTGATTCCTAACCGACAGAGACATTTGTGTGTGTGAGCGCACGTGCCTTGACCATTTTCACTGATCACTGAGTCCATTTTTTTTTTATTACTGTGGTCAGCGTGAATGCCAAGTTCCAGTTGTGATGATGCTCTGTCTAAATAATGAATAGACTTAGTACAAATTTGCCGAAGAATCGTGACTTTTATAATCAATCATGTATGAGACACAAAGATGGTCAATTATATACAACATTTTATGCCCATAAAAATCTGTAGCACACTTCCGTAACAGGTTTTCTGCGTTGAGAACACTGAAAGATGTACTTTGCAAACTACTTTGATACTTTGCTTCTTGCTATATGACTGTGCAGAGAATTGATTTTGGCTGGCTGTGGATCTAGAGCAGGCTAGCTAACCTTTTGTGACTGCCTGCGGTCAGCTTATTGCCTCCGGTAAGAGCACAGTCTATCTTTGTAGGTAGATAAACTACTTTTCATCTACTGTGGAGAAAGGGAATGGCTGTAGCATGGTGAACAGCTCATGCACTAGAAGTCTATAATTTTAGTCCAACTTGAAGTAACTTGTTTGTGTAGCCACGATCGTAGCATGTTTCAGATGTGCTTAGAGCGTGGCAGTGAATGTATTATCTATTTGCTTGCCAGAAGTGATCTGGTTGCCTTTAGGTTAATGTCTGGATGCACCGTCTTTGGCTGAGCAAAACAGTAAATAGCAGTTGATTCAGCGTCCTTGTAAAATCCTCAGATTTGCTGTGTTAAAAAATTGAAATGTCTATGTGGATATTCTTCAATAGAAAAGTGTAAGCCTAGTCACCAGCTCAGCTCAGAGTCACCAGCATACAGCAATCCACAGTTCGGCTGGTGACTCTGAAATTCAGTAGCTTATTACTATTTTCAGCTAAACATTTTCAAATACTTTGTGTTAAGGGGTGCTGCGTTATTATGCAGATGCCTGCCTGTCTCTGCTTAGTACAGGAGGAAAGCAGCAAGGCCGATGCCAAAGATACTTTCTTGTTCTGCTTTGCCTATCTTGGAAAGGCGAGTGGGCACTGGTCTGCAGGTCATCCGTCCCGAATCCAGCTTTTTGTTTAACACCTGCCATCATCTTTAGGCCAGTCTATAAGTCTCTTTGGCAGATGCCGTGCACCAGGCAGGCAGACCCTGCACGATTTGCTGTTCGTGGTGTCGGTGTCTATAAGCTGCTTAGGCTTCAGTCCACAGCCACCTCCCACCGTCTGCATCTTCTGTCTCCTGTCTCTACAACACACTGCATTCCTAGCTGTCCTCTGCGATTCAGACCTGGCCAAAATGCAATATTTGTGTTTTGCAAGGTGCTGCTTCTGTTGTTGTTGTTGTTGTTTGCTTTAATTAGGGAGAACTGAAATTTGCATAAACTACTTTTGCAAACCTGAGATGGAGGTGGGGAAGGGATTCAGAAATAGTCACCGCTGAAGAGCTGAAAAAGGTTGCCTAGAAATCCTGGCTTTAATGACTCTCTTTAAACTATGGCTACAAGAAGCGAGGGTCCATGTCCACGGGGAGAACCTACATGGAATATTTTTCTGGATTTTTCAAAAAGTGTGTATTTCATATTAATACTCAGGAGGTCAAGCAGGTGACTCAGAAACTTTCCAGATGGAAAAATATTTCTTACAGTGTTACAGATGGTTTCTTAATTTTAGAACCCTGGGATCATATTTGTACTGTATAAACGTGATTTGAAAGATGTTATTAGAAAAGGAGCTATTAAATTAGGGGAATAGCACATGCAGAGGAATTTAAGAAATGGGTAAGGGCTTTGTATGATTTTTAGGTTACTAACTGGCTGTGTAGCACAAGATACGGGAAAGAAGAATTAAAATGTCCTGTCTGTTTTGCGGAGAAAGCAGATGAGGGATAGAACATTTAACTAGAACATTTAATGTTTTTAAAATAGAATATAAAGTAAAAGTGTGCCCAGCGGAGAATTTTTCAACAAAGAATAGAGAACCCAGTATGGATAGATACAAGTCAATTGGAAAAAAAGAAACTAAGAGTAGTGGGTAGAAGGGGCCCAGGGATCCCTCTGTTACTAGGATATCTATAATCCCTATCAAAATCTGTGCACGGAACTTCTTAGATAATAAAATACAACTTCAAAGCTAACCAACACAAGCCTTCACATCAGATTTCATCAGGGGGACATGTGAAAACAGATGTTCTTTGGCTAAATTAATCCTTAGAATGTTAATTAGTTCACTCTCTTTTTACTTTTTTTGAAATCTTGTGGTTTATTTGTTTCCTTTATCTTACAAATTTTCCCTACTGGATCCACTGTTTTCATGTAGTACCTTTTTTTTTTTTTTTTTTTGCACCCAGCAATTAGATTTTAATAGAGCCCAGGCACATGGTCCATGAAGCAGGTGTATTCAGAGTAATAAATATTGCAGATAGTTTAAAGGGAGAGATAGTAATGGGAAATCACATGGTTTGGGACAGACTGACCCTGTAAGAGAAGATGTGCACAGGAAAAATATTCAGCAAGTGTGAAAAGATGAAGTAACATCCTCCACCTGATGGCAGTACAGACTCTGTACGTTGGGCACCTCCAGGAAAGACCAGGTTCTCCCAAGATGTTTGGGAACTGGTGCCTCCTAGTATGTTAGAGCCAGTCTCAGTGAAAAAGACTTGGCTCACCACCTGGTACCGATGTTTCTGTCCTCCTTTCTCAAGGGGTGATGCTTATAAGACTGTGCTCTTGCTAGTTTGTTTGTACCAGGGACCCTTTCTCTCCCTCCTTCCCTTTAACTTACCAGATAATTTTAACCAAGTTAAGAGAAGATAGCTACCCTATGCATTTCATGAAAATCAGTGACTGAGAAGTGGAGGGGAAGCCAGAATAACAGTCTCGCTGAGAGGAACCACAGTACAATGCAAAGCCCATCTATTCCAAGGGGCACTCGCCAGCCCCATCAGCCAGCGCTTCTCTGCTGCCTCTAGTCCCTCGAACCAGTAAAGGATGTGGAAGGCAGCTGGAGGTAACTGGAGATGGGAAAGAGCCATGGAAGTTTCTCCCTCACCATGGGGAGATGCAGGGAGCGTATGGAGATGGAGAATTAGGGAATACTGCAGTGGGAGAAAAATGTCGCAGGGGAAACGGGGCAGGTGAACCTCGTGCTGTTGGGGAATATTACGTACGGGGTTCATTATCTGGATAGCTGTGCTACATCAGATGTTAGACTAAATGATCACATGATGCTTTTTGCTCTTAAAATGTGTGTGTTTTCATCTCCTGCACCAAACAGACTGTTCTTTTGAAATCAATTTCTGGTTTGCTGTATGTATGACAAACCCTACGTTACCGTATGTATGGCTGTGCTATACCGCAGGGAGACGGAGGAGCAGAGCTACGTAAGTAAGAAGGAGCAATCTCCAAATTTGTTCCTTATTTCTGCCTTTCTTCATTAGGGCTTCTTGCTGCCTGGACATGAGACAGGGCTGCAGGATTAGAGTGGGCTGGAAAACTTCACTTATATGCCAGGAACTGCTGATGAGCACAAATAGCAGTATTTTCTTGAAAGCATTCAGTTTTGTTAACTTCTAGTTGAAAATCTCCTCCTCATGAGATTTTTTGAGACCTGTCTGCTTTCTTGTTTACTCACCCACGCAGCCTCTGGCTTTCCTCTGAGCCAAAACCCTTTGAACTTGGGAGCCAGAGGTACAATCCTGAGCGACACCGAAAGAGCTGAAGTCGTTCTCATTAATGTCCCACAATGTAGAGTGTGCCGTCTGTGTAGGCTGTATTAATCTTTTAAACTGAATTGTGATAGTTTCAGTGTTTTAATTAGTAGCAATGAAACAATACTAGTAACAATAATATAATAATAATATAATAATTAGCAGTAAAACATGCTATTCCATAATTAATGGCAATGAAACACATGGAAATTATGTCTAGTTCAATGTGTTGCAAGGGTTCAAACTGTTGCACAGTCCCTCATTCCACCTGAAACAGGGTTTCCTTGTCAGCTGCACCGTATTATGACATAAAAAGTCAGCAGAAGAAAGTGATGGCATCTGTTATTTTCTCTTTTTTTTTCCCCCTACAAGTGAAGAGAAGTATCCTCACAATTCCTAATTACGTAGGGGGTGAAAAGAACATTTTATGATTATATTTCCTAGTCCTGGCTTGCCTTACAGTATATGAGAATCCTTCTGAAGCCATTAGATTTGTATTACCAAATATGTACAGTTAAACTATTTTACAGCTATTTAAATTTGATGCTTTAGAAACCCTTTAATATAGATTTCTGCGAGGTTTTGGATATTTTTCTGCTTTCATTATAAAATAAATAATCTGTATAATATTGTGGTTATTAATGTAAATTACTTCATGTATCGGATCAATGATGGAATCAGCTAGTGGAAAAAAACTCTGGTCAATTAATCTTGATTATAAAATTTATGGATCAGAATGGTTTGAGAGATTGTAATGTAAGTGGGGCAAATCTTGTCTTAATTTTTGTAGCTCCTTTTTAATTGAGAACCCTACCTAAGTTGTAATTCAAAGACTTCCTTTTTCTATTTCTTTATTAATTCATATATTTATTAAGAAAAATATGCTTCTGTTGTACGACTATGAAAAGTACTGAATTAATTCTAGATGAATCTTCAGTAAAGGTGAAAAAATTAGGATTCTGGAAGAATGGTATGCGGTTTAGCTTGGTGTGTTGTTTTAAATGGTTCCTGATGAAGGAACCAAACTGGATATTCTTGCAAAAACAGATATAGGCAACAATCCTTCTTCAGCAGCATGCGTGGAATATCTCCTATTTATTTATTTTTTTAGTATCACGTGTAAATGATTCTAAAAATAGTCTCATAAATCAGATTGACAAGAAGTGTTAACTTGTATAAAGTACCTCAGTATTATTAGTATTAGGGATTATTTCTATGGTTTTTTTATTTACTCTTCATATAGGAAGCTTTCAGCTTTGTAAAAAAATAAGCATTTCTTACGGAATAACACAAAGAAGCTCTTGTGAAGCCTCCATATATGTGGAAAATCACCTAAAAATGATGACATAAAACAGTTCTTTCTTTTCAGTTCTCTGCTGCCTCAGAGACTTTGTGCTTTTCTCTTGGCTTCATTTTAATTTCAGTGATGAGGTATCTAAATCTGTTCCACTTGTGAGTCGTGTAGAACTGGCCGTAATATTAAGAACCTCCAAAGACTTTCTTCTGAACTGGAGAGAATATTTCAGGTGGTGAAAACATAAAGTAGAACTCGGCTCGCTGGGTGGTGCTTGCAAAAAATGGTGATGTCTTAATTGAGTTATGAGAACAGAGGGGGTTACCACTCAAAAGCACTGCTCCAAGAGCTGTATGCCCGCTCAATGCCAAACAGCCAGTGTTTTCTGCTGGATGCCGTGGCACTGCTGCTTTTTTAGGTGACCATTGTATTCTGAGCACAGAGTTGAGTTCAGAAGGATCAGTTGTTTCTCATGGAGGTGAACTAGAGTCATTTGCTTTCAGTGGGGCTGCTGCTTCCATCCCCATTGAGTTCACAGCAAACACTGTGGTTCAGGCTGGTTTGGAAACATCTGGCCTCTGCCTCATGAAGAAAAGGCTTTCATAGCTCAGCTGGTTAAAAGTAACTTTCTGCAGTGCAAATAAGCGTGGCGAAGCCTGCCAGAAACCAGGGCGGCCCTGCCAGCTGGGTAGCTGATTTCTTCCCCCCCTGGGCAAGCATTGCCTCCTCTGCCATCAAGGGAGGTGGGGAGCAGAGAACTGGCCTCCCCAGCTCTGCCAAAGCCAGACCAATGTCTATACCCTTTGTGCACGAAATACATGAGAAATGCATTTAAACCAATTGAGGACAGTCATCCATGTCTAACATTTCAGAATTTCTCTAGTCCCTGATCTGTTCGGCAAAAAACTGCAGAGTGCGAGGAAAAGAGGCTAGAATTTCCTTCCCACCCCAGCAAATAATGAGTTAGCACCTTGACACATAAAGATTGAGATTGCTTGCAACGGTCTCGCTCGCCTACTGGAGTACTAGCTGGTATTTTCATTCCCTAAATGTCTGCTTCTTTTGGAAGTGTTGCTAAGCGTTGCTAATAATTGCCTGAAGACACAAAACACTGTGGAAAATAAACATTCTGTTACATTTGCATTACTTCATGTAGTTCACCTTTTCAAATGTCCCTATCCTCTCCCAGTTGGTTCTTCCTATGCCAGCCTCTTGCAGGTCTGTCTTAACCAATTTGTTCCCCATCTCTGTATCTTTTCTGTTTTGGCAACTATATTCCCATAGCCTACAGTAGCATAACTGAAGTAGAAAAAGCTCAGACAGACATAGAAAATAAAATTATGTTCCTGATGTGATGGACAAAACTGAATTCAGTTATCATCATGAGCAGCCACGATTAATTTATAACTTCTTTTATGTCATTGATACAAACAAACATGCTCTTAGCTCATGACCAAAGCTGAGCAAGTGATCTGTAGCCACTGATGACTCAATTGGTTTTAATGTCTGTTGTATGTGTATGAAAAGTTTACCCTGCTTTTTTCTTCCATTATGAATTCATTTGGTGCAACTACCATTATACGAAATCTATTGATGTCTTTTCCAGGTGGGCTTTTTTTTTTTTTTAAATATTTTTTTCTTAAATTTTTCAGAGCCCTGAAGTTTTTACTAGCCTGAGTAATGTCTCTGGGGCATTTATTGAGTCATTACTGAGAATGTCTTTCAAATTATTCATGAATTGATCAAACAGTCTTTGTCACTGTACTAAACCTCACGAACAATCATAACATTAATGTCAACAGATCTTAAATTTGTATGTCCCCCCTTCCTTTTTTTTTTCCTTCTTGTTCTGTTGTTAAATCTATGAAAATATTTCTCTCTGTTCACGGTGGCTCGGGGACACCAGCAGAGCTGTGACAATTGCATAGCTCACCTCCACTCGGAGATCGGTTTCTATACAGACCTAAGCGAGTCACTTCGGACAAATGCGCATTTTTTACAGACTTGGCTTTGACAGTAACGCAGGGCTGAATCGCTCCTTTGAGCGATAACCTTGAAGGTTATCACAGAGAAGTCAGGTGCGTCACAGCTTCTTGCACGAAGAAGGAGGTGATCTGTAGCACCAGTATAAATGTAGTCCATTTTCTGCGCTTTCTGGCTAGAATATAGTTAGGATTGCCAGCATCCTCTTCCCGTCCGCTGTCCCTGGGTGAACTGCACAAAAAAAGTAGTACAGCGGGAGACCAATATAAAAACAAGTGCCCATGTTGTGGTCACAGTTAGACACGAGTAAATCCCATTAACTCAATGGAGAGTTCTTTTGCCTCAGTGAGAATATGTGGTTGATATTTTTAAAAATTCATCCCAATTAGACACTCATAGCTGGGTTTTCAAATCCTCATCCAAGGAGCAGAATGATATTTGTTGGACCCTTAGTTAAACATGGTGATTATGATTATTTAGGTAAAGTTGATGAAATAAATTAGAAACAGCTAAAAGACAGTCCAAGAGATTAAAAAAAAAAAGCAGTGAGAGCTTAAACCCATATATCAATACAAAGGTAAGCGTGTTGACTTTGGGAGTTATAGGACATCTTTCGGAAGAGCTTTCAAAACTACAGAACAATAAGCACTAACAATACATCATCTTTTGGAAAATCTTTTGGAAATGTAATCCTTCTTAATTCTGTAAATTTAATCCTTCTTAATTCTGGTCAAAAATTTATTCCTCTAAATTTCCCTGTTTAATATTAAAATGAAAAAAAAAAATTTTTTTTTAATCTCAGAATACTCTTACTCCTGTCACTTTCCCTCTCCTCTGCGCAATAAACATAAAATGTGACAGCAGGTGAAGCAAAGACTAACGTGAGGTTTGTATTATGTTTTGCTATTTGTAAGGAAGAAAGGATGAAAGTTAAAGTGAATGACAATGCAGTGGTCTGGCTGGGAAAGCCAAATATTCTTCTGGTCCTACCTAGATAGAAGTCACAGAGGTTTCTAACTGTGCATTGACTTCTCTGGCTTGTAGAAATTTTGGTGCCGTTCGTGCTGACTTTGTTGCTGATTTGCAGGCACTGAGGAGGATGAATAATGAAATAGTTTATTTAAAACATACAGCCTTTCTGTCACAGACTGAAATCCAAGAATTTCGCAGTCAGGCAACACTTTTTCTTCTGCCTCTTGGGTCTTTTCATGATCCTGTGAATCTTAAATAATTTTCTTCACACTGGTATCGCTTCAACAAGATAGACAGTGACTCTCATGCAGTCCAGCCATACCTGTGGTGTGAATGCTTTCCTGAGAGCTGGACGTACCGGGTCTTCCTGAACACCAAACTGGTCAGTGCCTGACTAGCTCTTTCTCTTATTCTTTGCAGGGAGACCTGTGGGGCTTGTGCGCTATAAACCAGTTGAGCTGGACTTTCAGTGGATGTAAGGAAAAATTTCTTTCCTGAAAGAGTGGTTAAACATTGGAACAGGCTGCCCAGGGAAGTGGTGGAGTCCCCATCCCTGGAGGTATTTAAAAGACGAGTAGATGAGGCACTTAGGGACATGGCTTAGTGGGTGGTGGTGTTGGGTCGACGGTTGGACTCGATGATCTTAGAGGTCTTTTCCAACCTCAATGATTCTATGATTCTATTCTATGATTCAGTGGCTAATACTGCACTCTAGTCCAGACATCTGACCTGAAAGCTATGTCACATTTGGCATCTGGCAAGTCTGCAGGAGAAGGTACTTGAGGCTATAAACTCCTCTGATTTGAACTTCGTGAGCTCAGGAATGTTATTATTTATATAAATAAATTTCATTGTTATTGCTTAGTATACAGAGCCGCATGAAAACAAGTCACCACTGTCACCAGCACGAGATGATCATCACAATAAACTTCTAATAAATATGTCCGCTTCGGTTCTTGGAAAGAAATGGCATAAACCTTCTCTTTCAGAGCTCCAGATACGCTTCCCAAATGGGCTTGGTACTTAAACCTCGGAGTATGGCAGAGTTTTAGAAATGCTCCTTTATTTTAGTATATTTTTTGGCTGATTCTTTTCCTAACTGGAGACTTCATTACTATTTTTACATCCTGCAGTATTTTTTCCTATTACTGTCATCTGAAATAATGCTATCATTTTCATGGTTCTAGTGACAACATAGCAAATGTTTTTATTGCTTTCCAGTCCTTATCTGACCTTTGCAAATGAGCATTTGGGAGCAATACATCTGTCTGACTGTGGCATACTTTCGAGTATTAACGCAAACTCAGAAGAGAAGAAAAGGACGTCTTCTGGGTCTGGAATTAGAATCAGAGGGGAAGGCTGGGCTTATCCAGAGTGTTTTTAGGTGTACGTTAATCTCACAGCTGGGCAGAGTTTCTTGCCAATTATTTTTTGGTTGGGAACAGTCTGTTTGTTTATATGGATGTTTCCTTCTTTTCCTAATGTGTGGCATCATAACCATTTCAGTGGAAATTCCTGCAGAAAATGAATATTTTGAAAATAAGAAAGTGTTTTGTAGGGAATGATGACATTTTCTTCTGCATAGGTGTGGTCCTTTGTGTATCAGAGCTCTTCCTTGTTGATGTTTTATAACAGCAGCACTTTTCTTAATGATTCAGGAAACAATTAAAATTAATACTTTAAAGATAACACTACATCCCATTGAAACAGGCAAGCAGTGGTCTGATTTTGTACTACTACCAACGTGCTATTGAGTAATGTAAAAGAGAAATTAAAATTCCCTAAAATTGTTTGACATGAAATGTCACAATTCTACTTTAAAGATAACACTACATCCCATTGAAACAGGCAAGCAGTGGTCTGATTTCTACCAACTACCAACGTGCTATTGAGTAATGTAAAAGAGAAATTAAAAAAATTGTTTGACATGAAATGTCACAATTCTGAAATCAAATGTGAAGCTATATTTTTTTTTCCTGAAATTCCACTTACCTTCTGAAAGTATCTGTTTTCATTACCTTCAAGCAGAAACAATGTCAAATTTTGAAATTTCAGATGAAGTCAAGTTCTGACTTGGAACCAACACCACTGACAGCTCTCTGTGGCACAAATGCTGTGTCAGTAAGTGTTGAACACAAATCGCAGAAAAACAGGCATTGGTATAGTTCTGCTCATGAGTGCTACTGTTATATATTTCAGGATCATGGCATTCCAGCTGACACGGGGCATGCAGTGGCTCCGTGCTGTTCTGTGGTCTGCCCCCTTCATGTTCGGATGTACAGGCCTGGGTGAAAGTCTGACTTATCCAAGTCACCAGCACAGAAGAATACCCTCATTTAAAACCTGCACAGCATAGCCAAGGTTTTATCCTTAATGTTATCACGGTAACTAGTTCTATGTAAATATAGATTTCTCATTTATTGCCATCTTTTCTTAAGTAGGACCACATGAGTGTATTCTAGTTTTTTTTTTTTCCAAATTTTGCTTGAAAAGCATGCCCCATGAGATCTTTATGCATTGTTATATGCTACCTTTGCCATAATTGTTCAGACACAGAAAGAAAGATAACTATTTTTAAATGACTTCCTATTTGGAAATGGGTATGATATTCCTAGCACAGGGAGAAGCCAAGTGTCCTGCGTTGGGATTACGGCGTGAGCCGCATCGTGTATTCCAGCACATGCATGCCATCTGAAACTTGTGTAAGCAAACGACGTTTTGAGGGCTCTGGGTGGTTGCAGGCATGGAGCTTCAGACAAAAGCTGAAGTTGCTTCCTCCCGATGGGACTCCTTGGGGAACGCTAGCAGCCGTGCAGTGCCTATTCCATGCCGGGGTGAGTCGTCTCCCTGGTATAACCTGTCTGCTGGGTACATGGTGAAGCCCTCTGCACCTCCAGTGGTGAATCTAGCCTGAGCACGGGTAATTGGGCAACTCTTTGTGGTGGACATGAAATCCGGACCATCCATTTAAAAATAAAACCTGCTGAGTTCCTGACTGAGTTAGAAATTACGTCTATAGACTGATCTGGGCCTATATTTATGTGTTTGTGAATTCGTATTGCTGCTGTCTTTACAGGTGCTCCCCTGATGAACCCATGGCCATCTTACATGTGTTTATCCTCCAAAGTTCATCCTGCTGGTCAGAAGAACTAGAGGAGAGCATTCAGGTTGGGGAACTTTTCTTTGTCATTGTTCTTAACACAGTAAATATTCCAAATGTATCCCCTTAAACTAGCAATGAATATCAGTGTATCATGTATGATACAAAGTACCAGGGAGTAATAGCAAATCTAATAGGTAATAGATCTCTGTATCTATCTCGGAGAGTTTCCATTTTCAAAATGGAAATGACAGAACTTTATGTGATAAGCTACAGTGATTTTCCTTAATCTGTAAGGAAGATAAAATTCCAGGAAACTTGCTTTTCAAGAGTAGCAAAATATTTTGGGGGGCATTTTTTTTTTGAAAGTAAAGAATGCTTAGTGGCATTATTTAACATGGTACTAAGGGGAAGCTTGCAATTACTTGAGGACTCTCAGGTGGGATGACGAGATCTGCTGGACACCGCAGAAAGACAGGTGGAGTTGTGTACAGTCCAGAATGGAGGATAATGGAGAATTTAAAGTGGAAGGGCAAGAAGAGAATAAATAAGAGCTCATCTACTTTTAGTAAAAAGAAATAAGACTAGAAGCAAAGCTAACTGTAAAGAAAAGAAAATATATCTAAGTACATTAATAAAATTCTTGGAGTTTCTTCATTTTGTAAATATCCATTACGCTTTCCATCTTCAGCAGAGAAAGATCTGAAAAACAAAGTACATGATCCCCTCAATGACAGTACTGCTAAACCATGATGACAGCCTGGCTTGTACAAGCAAGAAATGAAGGGAGCAGAACTGCGGCCGCTTTCATTTTCTCTGAAGGAGATTAATCATGCCACCTGAAATATCAAAGATTAAAGCAATAACTTGTATAAAGGATTTATACAGTGCTCATCAAGTGTAATAATGTAAACCAAACGAGCTAATCTATTACAGCGCTGTAATCATTCCTACTAGTAACCCCATACGAGGGGGGAAGCTTGCCACGCGCTGCAGCCTGCAACTATTCGCCAGCTGGAAAATGCTTTTAGTCCAAAGCAGCAGCTTCCATCTCCTGTACAGGGAGCTGTGACAAACGTACGAGAGACTTTGCGACATACATAGAAGAGCCTTCATCTGCTTTATGAGCCATATAAAAATATGATTAAATGTGCTGTCCGCTAAACGGGAGCAGCATCAGGATTCCAGCCAAAGAGTAATAGGATTAATCTCAAGAACATAAAATGCAGTATTTTAGTGAAATGCGAATCCTCCCTCTCAAACAATTGTAACAAGTGTGCAGCATTTTCTTGTTTCCATCACATCTACTTAGGCTACTCTTGCAAATATTTGATTTATTCCTGTATTTCTAAAATAAGTGAGTGTATTTATTTCTGCTGGTAGGGTCACCTACAAATAAATTGGCATGGCATACTTTCCAGTGAACTGCTTTAGCAAGCATATCACTGCCTTTAACGTTTTGTCAGGATTCTTGACTTCTGTAAGCAAAACCATCAATGGGAAAAAGCCCTACAAAAACTGCAGTAGTGAGGTAGAAAGCTCTGAGATAAAAAAGAAGTTAATTTCCTATTAAATCTACCTGGATGTTTTAATTATTAATTGCCATCTTTAGTTATTTAATTCTTGGGTGCTCTAGGAACGCGATAAATGAGAGTATGAATGATAAATGGGTTTGTGAGAGAAATTAGATGGAACCGATTTCTTGTTTCATTTTCGGTAACATACATCTGGGGAAAGTCCGTGAATTGAAAGAAGACTTTGCCTAACTAAGGGAATGGGAGTCAGCTTGGAGAATTTAGAGAAATCCAAAAACTTTGCATAAAAGGATACTTCATCGTTGGTATGACAAAGCTATAAAGACCAATGCCTTGCTTAATAAAAGAATCGCATTTTATAGGATATAGCTTCCAGTTGTAATAAATACACCTTCTTTTTTTTTTAAAATATAAAACAAAAGTGCTATTTATCTAATCATTACTGGAGTTAAATGCATTATGATACAGTTAATAGTGTATTTCCTGTAGTGACATATTATCTGAAGTAGTTTGGTTTTGTCATTATTACAAATTCTGTCCTTTTTTAGGAGAAAATTGTTCTCCTTATATTATCTGAAGTAGTTTGGTTTTGTCACTATTACAAATTCTGTTCTTTTTTAGGAGAAAATTGTTCTCCCGGTCCTCCTTTTTCCTTCTCCTAAAATTGTGAGTTGATAATAGTATTTAATGATACTGTCAATTACTTCTGTTTCACTTAGAAATAAGGCTTGAAATAATTCATTTTAATGTGTACTATGTACCCTCATTTGTGTTTCATTGTATCCAGGTTGTCCCTAAATATCTCTAAGTTTCATTTAAACAGGGAGTAATAAACGGACAGGTATGTTCACTTCCACTATTCAGCCAGTAAACTTTATTCAAAAGAAACAAATATGGGTATGACAGGCTGGACAACAAAAGCATTAAAAGCCCGTAATGCTACCTCAGCTTTTTCTCCTTCATTTAAAGTCAGATTTATTGTGCCTGTCTTCTTTTCTCAGTGGTTTACATTAGTATGGAATGCTGGTTACATTATACAGCCCTCCCTCCAGGATTTGTGTTTATATCGTAGGTATTGCTGCTTTCGAGCTTGTATTTATTGTGTTAGATTATATTTTATGTGTCCGTAATACAGGCGAATGTGGACTCTAATGTGACCCTTCTCCTTTTTATATTACAGCACATCAAATACTTTACCGCTGTTTGCACAAAATGCACAAACACAGTAGAATGGCATTTATTTCAGCGTGGTTTTGTGGAACTTGGGGATACTTTCTTTGGAAGAGCGTGGCTGAGGTGCTGTAAGCTGGTATGGGTTAGGATGTCACGAAGCTTTATCACGGAAGGGATATTAATTTATCCCAGGTGGCATCCTTTGGATTTGTGCTTAACGTACACGTGCGGATCCAGTTTGGAGGCTGCAAGGTAGTTTCGGTAGGGAAGGCGCAAAGCCACGACCAGGCCAAGGCAGCGCTTCGAATCAAACCCTTCTTCTGCAAGGAGCTAACTGAAGGGCCCTTCCGCATTGCTGGATACCCTTAGTGAAATATGGTGTGTGTTTGAACTTTTTAACTGGGGACAGAGACTCTCTTGTTATATGTAAGATTTATTGAAATGTTCTACATCTAAAATAGAATCGCAGCCAAATTCAGGATGGCAAAATAGAGAAAGCAAAGCTGATGGCTTGCATTTATAGGTAAATTATTCCATTGTTGAGTATCCATGAACTCCCCTTATCCATGTAGGGGGAAAGAAGTAAATATTGATGTTCAGTTCAGAACAATGTTAGACCTTTTAAATGGTTTCCAGCCATAAATCACATCTGCTGCAGTGTTCCCTGCAATGTTGCAGAGAATGGACTGGAGAAACACTCTGTCAGTAAAACGCAGCTGTTGAAAGAGGTTGCTAAAGCATACAACAATGTAGCCACTGGGATCAATTTTTATCATGCGCAGCGATTCAAAGGTATTCAATAAGTCATTAACAAGATTAATGAACTCTAATAAAAAATGCAAGCTCCTATTCCATATTTTATTCAGTTCACCGTAGCTTAAAATTGCATTTTATGATTTTATGAGACATATTACTTAATTTTTCTCAAATTGGTGATTTTATTTAAGTTAAAATATATTAAATAGATTTTTTTTTTTTCCCGCAGAGAAATAGGATTTTCAGAAAAAATTGACTTTATATAGTAAAATACCTTTATAACATAAATAGGTATCTAATCGATAGGCTCAAGTCTGCTCTATTGCAGCAGCATAAGGCTTAGAGTGAGGCTTTGAGACTGGGTCAGTGCATAATTGCACTACCTTACAAAAGTGCCTGGAGTATAAGGAGTGTTATATCCCAACCATATATCACCTAGTGAAGGTTATTTCTTTTGGTGACTTATATGTTGGTGGAGCCCTGCTGAATCTCTACGTAATCGCTCTCAGCCCTCCTGTTCAAGAGAAAAGTATTGCCTTTGCAGGAGTCGCTTCATTCATTCCCTTATGCAGAGCTTTAGCAAAAGAGACTTGAAGCCATTTACTCCGTGGTGAGAAGGGATCGGATGCGAAAGCTGCTGCAGCCGTTGAGCTACCCGAGTGCAAAATGCGAGAGACAGTAGCACGAGCGACAGCAGAATCTGGCTCAGGGGGCTTGTTTTTCTTGTTAATGTCTTAAATTGCAACCCATGAGAAGATATTACTGTAAAAAGTTATTCACAGAAACACAGCTAAGTGTGTTCCAGTATGGAGAGAACCAGCTTTCCACTGAAGGCAAACCAGCTTGATGAGACCTTCAGTACAACTTGTCTAGGTGATGCTGTACGACATGTAGAGGCATATTTGTTGCTCTTGGTCACAGTTGTGAGATTTCTGAATTAATGAATGGGAAGTGTCTCAACAGAAGTCAATAACAGAGTAACAGAAAGAAGTTGTTCTTTGCCAGTGATTAAGAGTGAAAGAGAGTTAATAACCATCTTCCTGCATCTGTATTATCCCTGGCCTTAATACTTCTCGTCTAATCTATTTTTTAGAGTATTTCGTCTGGTCTAAATAATTCAAGCTTTGTGCAGCATCTGAGAAGCTGCCTGTCTTTCATGTCCTACAACTTAGTGCTCTTCCACAGCAAAATTTCTCTTAGGGATTTATCGTAGCCCTACTACTTTCACATACCTTTGTAGTACGCTGTCTCTGAAGACTATCATTCTTTTAAAAAAACTCAGAAAACCAAAGAAAAACCAGGTACTAGTAAGAAAAATCTAGTGGGTATAGTGGCCATTCTTTCAAAAGGTAGTTTTCAATTAGTCAATGTGCTGGGAGTTTGTGACGCGTCCTTTCATGCTCCACTGTGATTCTTCTGAGCAAATTCACCGCAGAGAAAGTGGCCAGTGTCAAAACGCAGTTGGTTACCATCTGTTTCTCCTTTTGTGCAACTTTTACTTAATTAATAACTACCTTGAGTCTTCTTTTATAAAGCTTTGCTCTGGAGACCAGATCCAAGATAGCGTATTTTTGTGATTTAAAAGTTAATTTAAAGGACATATAGGGTGTTACAGCATGCAGGAACAAAGCTTATTTTTGATTCATATAAGTCTTAGGTCCTGGATTGATTGGTTTAATAACATTTCTTAATGCATCTTATTCCTGTGGGCTCGTGGGATGGAGGGTAGGAAGTTCCAGTCTCTTTATAACTTGTTAGCTTTGATTTCGCAAAGGATGTTAGAGCGCTATGCTTTGCAATTATTGTTTTATACACACAGCCCTTATTTGAAAAGACATCTCCATTACACTTGGAAATGCATATATTTACAGGTTATAAGTGAGCTTTTAAATTTGGCTATCAAGTGCAATCTGGGTATTTATTTGAAGACTCCATTTACGGCAGTTCTTTTGTACTTCCAGTGTTTTGTCTATGGGCTTTGCGGTCCTGAGGCGGTACTTCAGGAAAGCAATCGTACTAGGAGGAGATGATTAATAGCACACTTCAGTGATTTCATCAGTTATGAGCTGTTAAATGTTTGCTTCGTAGTAAAATCTCACCAAAAAACATTTCTTTTCTTTTCAACATACGCTTATATTGCTCATCCCAATTCCATTCTACTGTTTTGCCTTAGATGGGAAAAGGGAGACTCGCTGCAATGATTTAAATATTAGGATAAGCCATCTGGGAAAGTGCTGACTTGTACCAAGTGTTGATTTATTGTCTTCTTCTCAGAAAACATCTAGAAAAGCTGCTATTTTATGGATTCTGGGAAGGCCTTCAAGAGGTGACAAACGTGGGCAATGACCTTCAAACTAGAACTGATTTTGGATCTTAAACCTCATTCGTTTTCAGCAGAATAAATGCTTCCAAATGTAATGAGCTTCTGAAA
The DNA here is from genome assembly GCF_000699145.1 of Aptenodytes forsteri. Taxonomy (NCBI): domain Eukaryota; kingdom Metazoa; phylum Chordata; class Aves; order Sphenisciformes; family Spheniscidae; genus Aptenodytes; species Aptenodytes forsteri. The sequence goes on along the minus strand of NW_008795677.1, from coordinate 1,797,989 downwards.
ACCTCCTGTCTGCTTGAAGTCTGGACATGAGACGTGTATTTGATCTTACTGAGAAACTCCGAAACAAGTTTCTTACTGAGAAACAACTGTCCCTCTAAACTTAACAAATGCTATCTAATGTGTTAGGTAGAGCCCTGTGAGATTTCAGGTGTACGCGATGAGGTACAAAAAGATTCATCTCCAAAAGTGTTGTCTTTTTACATTCTTCAGATGTATGTGAATGTAGAGGGCATCAGCTGCTCGCAGCGTTTTGCAACATCAGCTGAAGCATCAGATGCGGTGTATACTTACAAACGAGGCCACAGACAGCAAACCTCGGAAATGAAACATGGAAGGTGCTAAACTAAGAGAACACTTCTGGAGGAGGACAAAAAGAACACACACAGGCCTACTTTGCTGAGACAGGCGATAAGTTTGCCTCTGATATTAATTTATGGCAAAACCAGCCTTCCTTTCTCATCATTATGAATTTCTGGAGTTCACACTTGCATACTTTCTGTGTATCAGAGGCTCATGGGAGAGAGAAAAAATTCATATGAAACGTGACGACATACTTCTTTAATGTATCTGCATAGGTAAGGTATAAATTCTCTAATTACAAGATTCAGGAAAATTATTTTGTCTTTTCCCAAGGTCCTGAGAAGCAGTGAGGGTAAAATGTACAACCAGCATGATTCTAAACAGGCAGAGGTAACATCCAATTTTGGTTGCTTCTTACCATGGTCTCACGTCTTTGGGGGGAAAAAGTTCTATAGTTTGAGAATGACATTGTTCTCAAATGGTGCTATGGTTTGGGATCAGAAATAATTGAGAGTTTTTTGTCATTTAGAGAAAGATAATTTAGGAGTCACTTTCTTGGGATCCTCTGGAAGGCCTTTGGAGAATTCAGATGCGAGCTAAAATATGAGAATTCAAAATGCAGAAACAGACAAGTTAACAGAAAGGTACAAAGCAGAATGAAAACCCAAGTTGAAAATGAAGAAAAAAAAGAGAATATATGTATTCTTGCTGTTCGAGATCAAGCCCATTGTGTCTATTGTTTTGCAGAACTTTCCCAAAGAACAGTTTCTTTCTATTAAAATGTGTCTCCAAAAATACAGTTAGAATCAATGAAGAATAAAAAGGTCTGTGTGTAGAAATAATCTGGCGTTTAGCTTCAGTTTAGTCAACTTACATATGCCGCCTTCTACCAAAGATTTGGAAGCTTTTTAGACTAATAGTAAAGTTCCTTCCTCCTTGTTTCTTTCCTGATTTAAGCACGTGAAGTCTCCCCTCTGCCAGCCTGAAAAAAATCCTCCCAGAGGTGATCACTTTGCCTTGAGGAGGAGCATAATGTTGCCTTCTCGTTTCTGCTGTGCAAAAAGCTGAATACACAGGGGCATATACTAACAGCAGATTAATGCCACAAGCCTTGGAAGAACGGTTGTTTTGTTTGTAATTTATTCACCAAAAAGGTCAACTCCAGACACAACATCTCTTTTCCACCGTGGTCCTGATTTCACCAAATAATTTTGCATGCTGCTGAAGTTTTCAGGAAAAAGACAGGATTAATCAGCCGTTTCAGGGGACTTTCAGCAAGATTCTGAAATATTGTTACAGTCATGGGCACATAGCAAAGTCATTCTGGATGAGATTCAGCTTGGTGTCTTACAGGAAGAAGCTTGGGAAGAGATACCATGAGGTGAGAAAACAGCTAGCTGGAAGGAGAACCATTATGAGATGGGACGTATACAGTTATTAAGTTGGAGAATTAACCCTTCAGTAAGAGAAGGATACAAAGCGGGTTTATAGCCTAAAAATGTGTTAGTTAATATTTATAATGTGCATCCGTCTTTCTCTGTTTCTTGGCTGTGTGCTTAGCATCGGTCTTGGCTGGTCTCACATCAAGTGAAAATGACTATATAAACCAAAGTGATTAATGTCTATTTGAGACAACTGGAAAGTAGTTTTCGTCTTTTACAGTGCTGCTTTATGTACAACATATATGCGCAGTACATGAGGTATTCTACTAACAACACAGAGAGATGTTTTATTGATCTCCTCCTGTTCCACTTCATTAACTATGCCTATTTTCAGTGAGGCATAGCACCAGGTTAACAAGTATGCATTTAATGTTACGAGTGCACGCAGCTATCTGAAGAAGCTAGGTCTAATGAATTCAAAGAAATAGCAGACTTCTAAAACTTATGGTGAAGAGAGGAAGAACAGGGGAAAAAAAATAATATTCTGAGGTAGTGAGGTTAAAATGGTTGAAAGCACATTGGAGACCTAAAAATACGAGTTGTCATTTAAAATGGCAAATGCAAATTGTACTCCGAAATTAAAAGACATCTAGGCAGATTTTGAAAATGAGAGTTGTATGTTCTAAGCCATATATATGCTCTTGAAAACGCTCACCCAAACTGACAGATTCTATGCAATGCAAGAATAAAGCAAGAAGAGAGAATTATTAAGTAGAATGGTGAAAAATAAAGGGCTTGTGTCTGTATACATTTTCAACATTTTTTTCTACTGGGACTTTCTATATAAAAATGTAATTACTTGGTAAATATTGAAAAACATAAATGCTTGAGCTGGCTGGAAACACAAAAAATGTGATTAGAATCTGATTAATTATTAAATAACAATTTTAGTAATATATTTTCCCTGTAGACATAGTTATAGTTGGTATAACACATATTAAGCTAATTGAGAAAAGCGTGTCTTTATGTACAAGAGTATACATATTATCCAAATGGATTCAATTAAACCCATATCAACAGTCAGTGTCTCAAATATTAGGAAATAGCTGATTTTAGCAGTTCGAGGGCATACTTAATTTATCCCCACTTGTATTTTAGTAATATTAATTGCACGGCCATATTATTTTTTCTGTAGAAAATATTGTAAGCGTACAGCAATTTTACAATAGGTTGAAATGTACAAAGGGGAATGAAACTAATTAAATGAGCAGAAGAATAAAACAAAAGACAACGATGAACGCTTTACTCAGGAAGCGGACTCGTTCGAGTATCGCAAGATCAGCTGCTAGATTTAGTCTTTCCTTTACATTTTTCTTAACAATCCTGTAAAAAAGTAAAGGGAATATCAATTAAATTATTAATTAACTTCACAGTTCATACTCCATTGTGAAGTGCTAAGATAACAGTGCGAAGAGAAGTAAATCTGTTAAACTGGACTCAATACAATTAACGATAGTGAAATGGAATGCATTATAATCCATGATTTCCCTTATTATTATCACATCACGGAAGCCACTTATGTAAATGCACCTGAAGTATCCAACCAGTCGACAACATAACAGTTCCTTGGAAGCATTTTTACCCCCTTTTTACAGAAGGGGTACTTAAGACATGGTGATACAAAGTTATTAGCCTAAAGTCCCACTGGAGCGGAGCTATGAATCGAGGTTTCCGTGTTCCAGGTTAGCATCTGGAGCACTGAACTGTAGAGGGAGACTTTTATTATAAATCTGAGGGAAAATGAAGACCTACTTGATTGTAAGGGCGTTTATTATATTTTTAGTTTTCATTGTACTGTGCCATAATTTGGAAAATCTTTAAGAAAGATGGTGGTCTTAAAATTACATCTGAAGCATGCTGTATGCTAGGATTTCCATGAGTATAATGCTGGAATAATTACGTCTAATAGGGTTATGTTGGCCCTAAAGATAGTTAAGTGCAAGTCTAGCGTGATGAATTATTCTGCTTAGGTCAGCTGAACTACATTTATGCTAAAAATAAATGCAGGTTGGTACATTAAGAATGAACACTAGTTTCAAATTCTAAGTATTTGTCAAATATGATTCTATAAATATTTTAAGTGTTATGGCACTTCGGATTATTTGTTTTAATTGCTTTTTTGCAGCGATGTTTATGTAGTTTTTCAGAGATGAGAAGGTAATTAGTGAACACTGTTACGCAAAGTGTAACAGGAACAATTTATAAATTGTGAGAGCAATTTTTAAGTCTTGCAAAGGCATCTTCTCATTAGTTCTTGACTAACCAAGTTTAGAGTAGTGGGAGAGTTCCCTCAGTTAATTCTTCATTTCCTTCCACGTGTTGTCATGATCTGAAAGCATTACAGTGAGCCCAAACCTGTCATTGTATTGGAGATCAGCATCTTCGTGACCCGTTTGTCCAGCTGTGGCGATGACCAGCTGGGGTTTATACACCTCTGTGAACCTATCCATCTTTTTTCAGAAGTGGACCAACCTGAAACTGCAAGTATTATTGTTTTAGGGGTAGTCAGCGTCTCAGAGTCCTGGTCCTGCAGCTGCTCTGATTCTCTCAGCTAGAGATGAGAATACCAGGCAGCTCTGTCTGGAAAAGTGTATGTAAGATCATGTTGTTTCCTGGACATCTATACCCATTAAAATTTTTTTGAATTACTCTTACCTAAATCTCTAACTAGAGCTGATAGCAATATCAAATTTGTTGTGAAAGTATTTCGTTTGAAGATATTTCTATTTGGTGGGAATCACACTGAATGCATTTTTCAATTTGTGACTATTTTTCATCAAGCACTTAGGAAAGGAATGGCTGATCTTTCTCGTTAGAGAAACAAAATTCATGCTGACAAAAGCTATTTGAAATAATTTGAATAGTTGTAATTGAACAACTTAAATTGTGGGGAGAAAAGGCAAAAGTTACTCAGCATCTTTTTCATTATGACTCGGACAAAAGGGACCTACCAGAAGGGTGTCAGCTTCGAGGCTGAGCAGTATTACAGCACTGAGCAGGTGGAAGTGAAGAGTTTCTACAGGAAGAAATTCAGCATTTTTGAGATTGGAAAGCTGTTCACCTGCAATATAGTATTTTTCTGTTAGGATCCAGGCAGTGGTAAAAGACATCTGGTCAAAGCAAAGAGTTGTGATCGATTACTCGAAATTCTTGTAATAGGACCTCAGAAAACTGCTAAGAAACATGTGGGAAGGGAATTTAACTGCGTAGGATGTAAATATGTTTTAAAAGATTTTTTTAAGCATTGAATTTGGCAAAGGAGTTGGTATAGTCTCACTGATACGTAGAAAACGCAGTTGTGTTTTCCTCCTAGAGAGCTATGAGGTACCATTGTTGGATTACTGGAGGAGGAATTTCTTTAGTAGTGTGCATGTTTTGATAATAATAAGCTAAATTTACTCTAAAACTTATGTTCTGATAAAGCCTCTCATAATGTATGATATTCAATACAACTTCAATGCTTCCAAGATTAAAATGTGCCACTCCTTTAATTGATATGTATTTTGAATGTATCCAAGTATTGTATTGGTAGGCTCTGTTGTTTATGATATGAATATGATAAAAAAGGAGCACTAGCTCTCATAGCAACAGTGAAATTGATTTCGCTCGTGATCTTGAGTGTCAAAACAAAGGAGAAGGAAAACAAGCAAGGTAAGCAGTGAAAATTAGAGGTTTAACATCTTGTTCACGTTAATAGTTTAAACTATTTGGAGTAAAATTTTGACATAGATGGTTTATATGTTCAGACCATAGATTTTCCGTCATGAATGTCAGAACAATTACGTTTAAGGAAAAATCGAATAAATGTGGTGTTCTTGTTTCTTGAGACGGACTTGGTTCGTTTTTTGTTTTCAAAAGGTGCTGCTACTCTGGGCTGGTTCTTAATGATCCATTCTTCAATTGCTGGTAATATCCATGGATCAAGACCCTTTGGAAAACTGCAGGTTCTTTGATGGGGATAACTAACGTAAGGGCATTGGCTGGTAAGAAAACTACTTAAATGTAGCAAACTGATAAATGCTGCACGTTTTTGCATCTGTTTTTTTTTTTTCTTTTGTCTTCATGCTAATGAGATGAGTAGTGCTCTCTGTGGTTGAGTCCTATAGTGCTCAATAGTCTGTGAGTCCCCATCCCTGGAGGTATTTAAAAGCCGTGTAGATGAGGCGCTTAGGGACATGGTTTAGTGGGTGGTGGTGTTGGGTCGACGGTTGGACTCAATGATCTTAGAGGTCTTTTCCAACCTCAATGATTCTATGATTCTATTCTATGATTCTATGATTCTGTCTACATGAAAATGAGAAGGATTGTTCTCTAGCGTAAATAGGTACAAGATGCTATTGAAGATGCTTGTGGCCACATGTTTCTCTACCATCACCACCACTTGTATTTTTCATTTTGGGGATTACAAGTTGATGGCAGCCTCTGTCAGGAACACTGTTCAAATCCCTTTGGTTTCATATAACTCCATTTTGGGAAAAGCACTGTTTTTCCTTTATTACTATTGAATTTCTCCAATGTCTCTGCTTTGAGGATGTCCTGGTTTCGGCAGGGATAGAGTTAATTTCTTTTCTAGTAGCTGGTACAGTGTTTTGGATTTAGGATGAGAACAAAGTTGATAAGGCACCGATGTTTTAGTTGTTGCTAGGTAATGCTTACACTAGCCAAGGACTTTTCAGCTTCCCATGTTCTACCGACTGAGAAGGCTGGAGGTGCACAAGAAGCTGGGAGGGGGCACAGCCAAACTGGCCAAAGGCACATTCCATACCATGTGACGTCATGCTCAGTACATAAACTGGGGAAAGCCGGCCGGGGGGGCCGCTGCTCGGGGACTGGCTGGGCATCGGTCGGCGGGTGGTGAGCAATTGTACTGTGCATCACTCGCTTTGTGTATTATTATTATCATTTTATTTCAATTATTAAACTGTTTTTACCTCAACCCACGAGTTTTTCTAACTTGTGCTCTTCCAATTCTCTCCCCCATCCCACCGGGTGGGGGGGAGTGAGCGAGCGGCTGCGTGGTACTTAGTTGCCGACTGAAATTAAACCACGACAGAGGACATGCATGTCTTCTGCATGAATAGAAACTGCCATAGTGAGTCTGACTGCAGAGGTAGATATTTCAGTATAGCATCGGCTATAATGATCTTCATTGACTTATTTCAGAGGAGGTACCAAAAAAAGTCCAGGAGGACTGTAGTTAATGGTTTAATGTATGGAAAGAGATGTTTCCCCCTAAACTTTAGTGATTGAACGTTAGCTTGTATCTGCTTCAGAACAGCTGCTGTTTCTTTCATACATACCTTACAGTAATTGAATAGTCCTGCCATTTACTACACAAGTACCCACTCCTCCTTTAAATCCTGCAAGTTCGTACTGGCTGAGATAGCTTTCCTTTCCCATTTAACGCCCACCTTTTTGCCATGCCAAATCCTTTATACCCAAGAGTTTAGATTTTCCTGCCATAGCAACCAGGTATGGTTATTATGTGTTTTGTCAATACCTCAAATAGCAGGAGCTATTTGTGTCAAAGGCATTGAAAGCCTTTGGTGATTTTTACGGGAAAAAGCAGTGCTTAATCACAAAGCTATTATGAAAATTACTCTAAAGGATGTGTTCTGCAAGATTCAGAGCCTTTGGTTCTCACAGAAGGTCACCAAAATGTTCAAAATGAACTAACATATTGAAAATCGTGTATTTATGAAAAGTACTAAATCTGAGAATTACTGAAGTAAACTGGTGTGAGGGGAGAATTTTTGTACTGAGTCAAAATATTGTAAGTCAATATATGAAGGAAGAATGTACTAAACTGTATTATAAAATTACAATTATCACTATGCAGTAATGAAGCTGTAAGTGAAACTGCTCCACTAGCAACTGTAATTATTCCATAAATTAAAGAAAAAAACGCTTGAGAGAGAATGCTTGTCGGGCACTTTACGCAATCAGGTTACTTTAACTGCATTTTTCTTATCAACTATACAGTCCATGGGTGGTAATGGTTTCTAGGCAGGCGCAGATTTTTTTTGAGATATGTGTGCTCTGCATTTTTTTAATGTGTTGTGTAAATACTCAATTTGCGAGTTAGTTAATAATGATAAAAAGGGTGATTAAATAAAGGTGCTGGTTTGGTATAATTAGCACAGCTGTTCGTGGCTCCATTTCAGATACCAATGATGTTTATTTCATGACAAACATATAAGACAGAATGGAGCTGTTGGGATTAGCTTGAGGATTCCGATCACAGGAACTGCCTCACCAGCAGTTTCTTGTCAGAAGTCAACCAGAGGCCCGAAATAGCAAGGAACGAAGCACCCATCGCTCGGGCTGCCCATCAGCTAGGGGAGCAGCAATAGTTAGACGCTGTTGTCAGAATTGTGCAAGCAGGAGGGAGGCATCCCTTAAACAAACCAACCAAATCATTGCAGCATCCAAAGGTGCTTCTTACTTCTTAGGAACAGCAAGCCTTTGCGTACGTATTTGAGGGTAGGAGGTGACAAGCGAGGAGGACGAGTGCACGAGTCTACAACGTCGTGAAAACATGGAGCATCAGCAGTAGGAAACAGGTCGGTCTCAATCAGTCAGCTATTATCTGAAGACTTGTGGGTTTTTTTCCTCTTTTTTTTTTTTTTTGTTGTCTGGGAGAAGTGGGCTAGTTTGTGATTGGAACCCCTCGCTTAAATTTTGAAGCTTAACAGATTAGACTTGTCTAGCTGCAGTACCCTGCAGATAAAAGGCATCATTCAGCCAGCCCAGTCTCCAATAATTAGTACCTGAGCTTCATAAATATCTAATTTTATCAATGCTTCTGTGACTATACGTGGATGAAGTCATAAGCTACTCTGGGTGTAGACTATAAATGAACTGGTAATATTAACTGGATGTGATGTAAATCAGGGCTCATCAGTGAGCAGGAATCAATGTTAAGGAAATTGTAAAATTTCAAATATTTTTTCTCTGATAAATAAATTGATTACTTTGGGCTCTCCTGGGAGGAAGCACAGCATAATAGTTCTACTAGCACTGGAGTGGAAATCTGGATATCTGCTTTTCACCTTGCTTTGCTATAAAATAGTGACAATACCAGTAACATATATTTGCTTGAAGCTTACTCTATAAACGCAGTCCTAGTGGTTTTAGATCCTTACAGTCTAATTTCAGTTAATGTTCATCATTTACACGCACAGATAAATATATCCTGGGGATACATCCTACCTATAATAAATAAATAGAAATATTTATAGTTAATAGTTTCAGGATTAGAATAACTCTGCTCTTTAATCCATATTTCTCTCTCTCACTTCTCCAGGTAACTGGAATTTTTCCACATTCCAGTCAGTGCAACAAGTCATTTCCTCTTTGAGAAAAGTGCCAATTATTTCTATTCTGAGAAAGCTCCCAAAGGAGCACCTTCTCTGGCCCCCAAGGCCAAGATTATCACCGTTCTCGCTGATCCATCAGATCAGGCGTACTCCTGGTATCAGGTATAATGATGCAGCCTCTTGTTACCACCTTTTATTGTAGTTTTTCCCCTATGTTAAACTATCAAAAGAGTGCGGTATGACACCTACCATGCTATATCTGGAACAGTCACATTTGTTAATGTCACCCACTGAATACATTTAGCATGGTTGTGGTACTGTTACGACACTCCAACAATGCATTAGGATTTAAAAACAGTTTTCCAGCAGCACCAGGGCGTGCTTGAGGATCCAGCAGCCCTGAAACACACCTTCCCTGAAGTGGTCACAGCGGGACCGCACAGCCCAGGGGGGATACAGATCCTGCAGGAGGGGATGCCTTGAGCCTGGGTGGTACAGTACTCGCATAGGAAGATGGTTGTCTTGCGTTCCCTGCTTTGATGGGAGAAATAGAGAGCTAGATCCTGTAAGTTTATTGAAGATCCAGCTTTCCACATTCACCATCTAGGCTGGGCTGCTCTTTTTCACGTATAGATATAATTACCCGCACATAAAATAACTCACATTCAACATTTGTGTCGATCTATTATACCTACTTCTTCTAGTGCAGACTAGTGGCTGTGTATGAATGCTCAGGTCGACACTGAGGCTTCTCCTTCTGTGCTTTCTGAATCTTGGTGGCCTTCCTCTCCTTTTGGTGACTAGAAGAGGAAATAAAGGTCCCAAATAAATGGGTGTGCTGTCTTCCTGACATTAGACAGCACGTATGACCATAACTGACGATGGGTGTGGAAATTAACTCCCAGGCTGTGAAAGAGTCTGTCTCTCTCCATCTTTGGACATGAGGAAAAATTTCTGTACTGAAAGAGTGGTTAAACATTGGAAGAGGCTGCCCAGGGAAGTGGTTGAGTCCCCATCCCTGGAGGTATTTAAAAGACGTGTAGATGAGGCACTTAGGGACATGGTTTAGTGGGCATGGTGGTGTTGGGTTGACAGTTGGACTTGATGATCTTAGAGGTCTCTTCCAACCTCAATGATTCTATGATTCTATGATTCTCTCCACTCACTGTTGAAAAGCCTAATGAGACTAGCCTCCTAATTTAGGCAGCCGTGTTAGACATCTAAGGCTAGATAGAGCAAATACTCCTAATAATGGAATTTGAATACATGATAAAAATAACAATGACTAAAGAAACTGTAGTTTCATTTAGTCTACTACCAACAGTAGTCTGGTGGTAAAACCTGCTCTTAGCAAGTCTAATCAATGCACACCACAATTGGTATCCTGCACCACCTATGCTAGGGCTCCCAATATTTTTCATATCCAAGTGGCTGAAGTTATGGCAGCGATATTAGGAATTACTGCAAAAAAATTCAAAGGCAAGGAAGGAGAGCACTGGAAAAAGAAAAACCTCGCTTGCAGTGTTAGAGGCTTTATTATATTTAAGCCTGAAATAACTTGCATTTTGTTGGGGTTTATTTTATTCCCCCATCTGTTCTACCCTTTTCACTACTTACTTTCTTTTTTCATTTTAAATTCAAGTTCTGATGAAATTGGAGTTTTCTGAAAGGCTTTGGGGAAAACATTTGTGTTGATGAAATGAGAAAACTTGTGAAAATAAAGGTTTTGAAAATAGAAGTGTTTTTTAGTCAGAATGTTTAAAGAAATGCAGAAAAAAAGACAATAAAATCATCTGAACATACAAAGACATTGTTATAATTTTGATTTCTTTAAGAAAATTCTTCAGGCTTAGTGATTCCTCCTGAAAACAAGGAAAAACAGATTTTTCTATTCAAAGTAATTGTATAATAGGGCAGATGAATATACATTCAAATCACTGTTATATACCACTTTTAAGACAACAAAGACTTTCTCAATTCATTTGTTGAAATAGCCTGTCTTTTTTTCAGGACCTAACCCAAGCCTAATTAAAATCAAAGGTAGAACTCCAGTAGCTGATAAAATATGTTAATCTACTAAGTTCTGTTAAAATGAGTATTGGGGAAAAGATTTCAGACGCAAGGACGTGAACAAATTTCAGCTAAGAGAAAATTTTGGAACTTTGTGGTTCAGAAATGTCTGCATACCAGCACCTCATTATTGCTGGCAATGTTTGCACAGCTTAGAGGTGTGAACCCCTATTTAAATGCATATTCCCTGAATAGTGGATTTTGAAAGTCTGTCAGAAAATCAACCCTCTTAACACAGCATTTAAATCTGTACTCAGCCTTCAATGTTGCTGAAATCTCCGTGGGACTTAAACTTATGCTTAAATGCTGTCCTTAAGAGAAATTTTCCCGAGGAAGTAATTTTCTGAAACATGGCCTGTAAATGCTCTGAAAAACAGCAAAGTGTCTTTGTCTTCCTATTTCACGAACCTCAGATCGATTATAAAAATACCAATTTTTAAAAGTTCTGCAGAACGAGCTCTTTCTGTCACGCATGTGACACGCGTGTCAGTCACATTTCTAGCCGGCAGTTTGAAAACCAGACTGCAGAAGCAGCTGCCTTTGTCATAAATTTAACTCGACATCTTCTCTGCAGGGCTTTCTATTAGGATCTTTTTAAAAAAAAAAAAAAAACGAAAAAGAATGAAAGTGTCAGTCCAAATGCGATGAGCAAATGCTATTTTATGGGAGACCTACACATACTGCTTTTTGTTCAGACTCCATGACGATCAGGAACCTGCAATGCCACGTGTTGGATAAAAAGCACTTAAAAAACTCATTACAGCGACATAAAAATACCTGCTTTTGCCGTTTGAGGGGATGCGTGCATTGGATGCCGGGCGGCACCTGAGGCCTGGTGGGCTTTCCTGCCGAGCTGAGGGACGAGGACAGGAGGTAGCGGAGTGGATCTGTGACGCTGCTCAAATAATCCCATCTCTCTCACTTAAACTTTGTGTGCTCGATTGGAGGACGTTTCAAAAAAAACCCCTTCCAATTTCAATGTTGGTTGCTGAAAGCTTTGATTAAGAGGCGGCAGGAGCTCATGTGCCTGGAAAGAGGTAAAAACCTCAGGCACGGTAAAAGCTTTCTGTGCCTCAAGTGCAAACTGCTAGGCGGTGTTGATACGATAATTTGATCAGCTTGTCGTAGCTGCAGTCCCTGGCAGCTCTCCTCCCGCGGCTGCCTCCCAGGAAAACCCTGGCTGGTTTTTAAGTCACAAGTGATCATGTCTGACCTGCGGGTTTCCCCCCGCCGCCTCTATCAGTTGTGGTAAATGTTATCTTCCGGGCTTCAGAACAGAAAGTTTTTCTTGTGAAGCGTGGAGAGAAAATGTATAATTAAGTTTCTATCTCAAAAAGTGGTAAAACTATCCTTGAAGCAGTCGTTAAATGTAAATCGATTCAATGATTTCTGCCTGAATCTTCAGCAAGCCTTAAACAACGGGGATGCAGGAGCCCCTGTGTCTGAATGAATGGAGGGCCAGTTTCTGAAATCACGTTGACTTTATATTCACCACTGAAACATATGACTGGAAAACTGATAAAAACACTTAGGATAGGCACAAAGGGTGAATGTACAAAGGAGGCCGAATAATATCCCCCCCACACTCTTTGGATGTGTACCGCACTGGCGTTCCTCACCCACTGCCTCTCTCTCTTCTATTAAAGCTGTAACTGTGGCAGCTTAACCAGGCATGTGCTAAATTTATTGAAGATATTCTTTTCTTTTTACAGCTATTAATTACAGATGGGCAGCAACTGAGAAACGGTGCAACTGTAGAAATGGATGAAGTTCAAAAGTTTGTTGGAATTTCTCTGCGTTGTAATTATTCTGATGTCTTCACGTGATTTATACAATGATTATCTTGCAGAAAAAACATTTCTATGAAAATGTTTTCAGACACCATTCAGCAGGGGACATGTTGAGGGGGGCTGAGCGATGGTAACTTACAGCCATCAGGTCCTTTTGATGGGTGTTCAGAAACTCTCAACAACCATTCCTCTAAGCGCGGGATTTTTTCTAATTCATGAATTCTGAACTTCAGGTCCTTCCTGGGTAGCTAGAAAATGTCTGAGACTGTTAAGTGCCAAATTGTCTCGCAGCACTAAATCTCCAGCAAACAACCAGTGTAAACTAAAATTTAAAAAGAGCTAGACTAAGAAACAACATTCTCCTTTTGAAAATATCAAGAGACTTTTTTTTTTTCAGAATCCATGTTAATTCTTTAAACCAACTATTTCCAGTTAATATTTACATTTCAAGAAAGGAAGATTTTAAATTAAGCTTTATTTTCAAAATTCTTGCTCAGCTCTTAGTATCTCACTATTTTGAAAATAATGGCACCTGCTGAGAGCCAGTCGTTATAAGCCACCATCTTTTGTGGCAAGGCTGAGAATCAGAGGCTGGAAGAATATGGGAAATGTCATTCACTTATCAAAATAGTTGGTATATGGGTATAGTTCTGAGAACATTATAAGAAGGTGGAAAAAAGGAGAGATCATTTTCCTCCGAAGACTCACGGAGTGAAATCTTACTGTTTTGGAACTGACACCAAAATTAATGTTAAATACAGTGGGGCCAGCCAAATAGTTGGCACAAAAAGACGAACACAGGTAAGTAGTCTTATTTTAAAATTAACTAGAAATCTGTCAAAGAATTCAAGCATCGAGGAGGACTTTTAAAAGTAATAAGGCACCTAATTTTGTGACTCTGCACATCTTTCAGGTTAGAAACCTGCTGGTTTCATGTCCTCAGGAACAACTTTGTGGACTTCTTAATGCTGTTGAAAGGAAAAAAAATCAACGAAAACATTCATGATTATTTTCTTTTGCTGTTGCATTTTGTGACTTTGTGTTAGATATCTGTATAAAAGAGATTTTTAGCTGAACCATATATTCAGCTCAGTGATGCTTTTCTGTTTGTAAAACTCTTGAAAAAGTCTCAAGTAGCAGAGCTGAGATTTTCCGAGTTACAGAATTTCAAAGTTTCGCTTGTTGATACACAGAACTTTGTTGCATTTTCTGAAAATGAAAGAAAAGGAGACATTAGGGACATAGTTCTGGATCTTGTTAACAAAGCCATCAGATGTAACCAGATTTACAACTGTCTGTAGATACAGGAACCAACTTCTGTAGCCCTCCAGTATACCAGTCCCCTGAGCTCTGCCATTTCTCAAGAATTGGGTTTGACATTTTGATGCTGTGAACGAGTTAACTTCTAGAAAAGAGGGAAAAAAAAAAAGGAGGAGGGCGGGAAAGTAGAGAGAAGATGGAAGGAGGAGGTACTAAGATTGTAAGGTAGTTCACAGGTACTTGCAGGAGGTGAGAAGGTGGTTTCTAAAAGGTGAGGGGAGGACAGAGAGCGCTGGGTAGATGCACTGAGCTGGCACAGCAGGGGAAGAAAGACAATATTCCTGGCAGAGAGGGTTATTATGGAAATATATTTATTAGCTCTCCCCTGCTATACACATGTAAGGTCTACTTTGCCCAACCACCCCAGCCATGCTTTTCCATTCTGACTAACTTTAGCCCTTAAGCCAGTTAAGAGTGCCTTAAAAAGCTCCCTTGAGCTGCTCTCTGGAACAAAGCCGATGACAAACTCTGTTCAACAGTTTTGACACCCTCATACTGAGCCAGTGTGTGTCTGAAGGCAGCAGGAGGAAACGGCTCCGTAAGCCTTTCCCACTGTCACTCCCGAGTGAGTTTGTCACGTCCAAGGGTGAGACAGCTCTTCCGTAAGTAACGCGCCGGCACTCAAAGGGGTGCTTCACACAGCCTGTAACTCAGCACAACGGGAGCGTATTTCATACTTTTAGAAAGCGCTGTTACCTGCTTTAGCGTTAACACCTCAGTCGGTCTTTGCTGCGTCAGTATTGACTTGCTCCTCACTAAAAATAAATAAATAAAGGGCAGTGCATGCCTACAGGTGTCTCCTTCCCCCTAAATTTGACAAGATGAAAGCTTACAGTTGGGCCGTATGATTTCACTAATAGCACTGTAATTGCGGTCTCTCTGCTGATATTCTGAGATCTAAAAAGAAGAATGAGGCACGAGAAAGAACCAGCTGACCAAGTCTGATGTTCACTGAACAGTGCTTTGTTAAACCAGACATCAATATTTATTGAGCATCTATCTGAAAGGTAAAGGTGAGAGAGCCCAGTAACACTACTATCAGATTGCTATTTTGGATTCAGTTAACTTGTGTTGAAGTTTTCCTGCTGTTCCGCACCTCATCTTCAGCTGTTCATCAACCCTTCCCTGAAATTACCAGCCTCTCAGAGATGTCAGTGTCACTGCACGTGTAGTCTCTCCGTGAGCCAGTTTTGCCGAACTGAGCTGTGTTAGATAACCCCTATTACTGGAAGTGTTTTAGCTGTTGGATTCATTTAGACAGAACTGGGTTAGAAGCAGTTACACATGCCATTACGTGACAGTTTGGAGAATTCTGTAACCTCCAGTAGTGATGAAATGGGAGATGGGATCAGGAGAAAGTAGAGTGATAACCTCTTAATCTGGCACAATTGCTGCCCAAATAGTCTTACTTAGCATCAAGGACCCTACGTGGGCAAGTTGCATTCGTTAATACTGAGAAGGTAATATAATTATTATACCTGAAAACCTGACAGTGTTGCTGTTCTACCTGCTACTTCCTAAAAGTGGCAGAATCAGACTTGCAGTTAGGCTCATAATTTTCTGTTACATTAGGAAAATAGTCTTCTATCAAGAAGGGATGTTGTGTAACTCTGGAGCAGTCAGTGGCTAAAACCTCAGCAGGTTACCTTCTTGCTCATTAGGTAAAGAAAACAGTTGTCAGAAGTGTTTTACTAAACATTAAAAGTAAGGGAGTCAAACACAACTAGGATGAGGTGAGTTACAGCAGGTTACAGCATCTTATTTGTGTGAAACTTTCACTGAGTATGTGAGAGAGAATGAGATTGGAAGAGGTGTCATAAGCCATGCATTTTTCCTAATAACCTATTAGTATGTGAACTAAAAAGTGTCCATATTTTTATGTATGACATTATTTTCAAATTTGACCATGAGAAGGGGTTTTGGTGTCAGCTGCTAGAAGAAGAAAAGTCTAAGTGCACAGAAGAGTTTGAAAACCAAAAACGTGTCCATGGACCAGGAGGTAACCTTTAAAAAACTACAGAAGTTTTAAACTTCAGTATTTAGGGCACTGCAGTATTAATGCAGCCAGAGGATAGTACCATAGATGCAAATACTATCTAGTACAGTATAGTAAAGTCTAGAACAAGTCTGAATTTATTTTAAAAATACACCTGATTTTCAATGCAAAATTGTATTTGCACTTTTAACTTGATGGAGTCTTTATGAACAGTTACGTGAAGGTGAATATTTTTCCTAATGACACTATATTTTTAAATTTTCTCAGTCCAGATCCTTTTTGGCAAGCTTATCACTGGGCTGTCCAACCTGCGTTGCTGCACAGATTGGGGCAACCTCTCCCATCCTGACTGAGACAGGAGCTATAGAAGGTGAGATGGCATTGAACACGGAAAGGAAATGAAGTGCTCCTGTCACATGGGAGACTTTCATACAGCCTAAAAGATAAATATAAACCAAAACCTAATTTATTAGGTGCAGACACTTGGAAGCATATTAGCATTTTCATGTTTACTTAGACTCATGTGTAATTAGTTTAGTGGCTGTAAACTTCTCTCAAGGGAATAAATTACTGAAAAAAATCCCTTCCCAAATACTGTATTTAGTGAGGTAAACCAGCAGATCTTAAAAGAACCTCAGCAATCCAGACAAAATGGGACATTGTCATGTAAAGCATTATCCCATTTTTTTCCACCAGGAAAATGGTTCCAAAACAGGAAGAAAAGGAATAGAACTCCAAGAAAAAGAGGCTGCTTCTGACATTTTAAATCGGTATTTAAGAATGGAGGTGGTAGGACGTTGGCTTGCCTCTGAAGGTGGCTAAAGGACATATGAAACCAGGCAAAGATACTAATTTCACATTACAGTTTCTTCTAAGCAAGGTAATCCCATGTATGTCCCACTGACAATGTGCACCGTGTAGCATATGTCCAGATTGATTAAAATGTAATTCTGAGCATTAAATATGGTACATTACAGAAGGGTAAAAATAGTGAAAGATCCGACTCTGGGGATCTTTTTAAAAAAATTGCATGTGTTTCTGGCTGGTAATTCTGCCTTGAAGAATGAAAAAAAAGTTCTAAAAGTTATACACCCCCCCCAATTTTAAGAAAAACAATTAAAGACAAAGCCTAGTCTAGGACTTACTGAGCTGAGCACCTGACCACATGTTTAAGACCCCGTGACGAGAGCAGCATTTCAGCATGTGTGTTGAAGTGTATATGCTTTGGTGGGTACAAGAACTGTTTCTTGGGCTGACAGCAGTGGCAGGAGAAAGGAAAAAAAACCTGCTTGTGGGAGGGCTGAGTCTCTTGGTACTTCTGTATATTACGTTTTGTAGTTCTGTCCGAGTTCTGTGAACAGATGTGTTTTTATAAACCTAAATAAACAACCCAGAGAGCTCATAAACACCTGGGATGGCTACCAGACGGGTGGTCATCTGTTTGAGCCTTCAATTGCATTTTCTCTATAATTAGTTGTCTAATTACTTGTCCAGAGTTGCAGCTAATGTATTTACACGTGTAATTAATTATACTTTAAAAAAAAAAAAAATCAAACAACCATTTTCAGTTGTTTGTCCTTTTTACTTCATTTGTGGAGTGTCAAACTATCATGCTACTGAACTATTACCAGATTTATTTATGGACTACATTATGACTCCGTTCTGGATATGTCTGTAGAAGGACATATGATACCTAATTATTTCTCAGGCTAAGTAAGGAAATAATGAATATCAATTGCAACTAAGTTAAGCATTGTGGCCAGTGGTAGGCAGGGCAGGAATACTTCAAGAGTACCTCCAGGGCTGGGGAGAGAGCTGAGAGATGCTAACTAGCCATGATTTTTATTCTTTTTTTTATTAATTAAGAAGCGGGCCCCATTGACTTGTAACAGTATGTTCAACTTTCTGAAAGCTGAATTTGGAGAGGGAGCTTAGACTTACCGGTTTCGTGAGACTCTTGGCAAACTTCTGGTAGTGGGCAAAATTTTAATACTCACCTGTGAGAGAATTCTGTTATTACGAGGTGCCCAAAGAACAGCTTTGCAAACGTGCCTTTTTCCACTTTGTGTGGTGTAGGTGGTGGTGGTCACGGTGTTAGTGAGACTGAGAGCATGGGACAGGGCAGCTGCGTGTTGCCTGATCCCCAGATGCACACCCTTCTGTTTCTGAAGCCATGGCAGCTCGGGGCTCTGGCTGAGCTGCTGGTTTTCCTCTTCTCAAGTCTTCTTCTCTCATCCGCACTTAAAGCTCTGTTTGTGCTTTCATTTTTGCCCAACTCCAGGATCCCTGTGGACATGCCCTTTCCCCCTTCCTCCCCATGCCAGAATGTGGATATCTCTCACTGCCCATTCTTCCCACGTTTCCTCTTATTTCCTCTTTTGTCAGGGATCTGTGAAGCCACCACAAATCCCACCTTTCCTTCCCGTTGTCTAGGATATGTCATCCTGTGGCCAGCACTTTTAACTCCACCGTGACAGAGAAGAGAGACCGGGCAAGCTGCTGCTGTGTTATTCAAGCTGCACAGTAAAATCAAAGGCACATAAAAGAGAAAAGCATCACTAACGATTTTTACAAGTCTGTCCAATATTAGTGTAATTGAAAAGAACTGCAATTTTGTTTTGAAGACCGCTTCAAATATTGATCAGTATTTCTAGAATTAACTGAACTTTGGGGAAAACTCACCAGGTTTACAGATTTTGGTTTTGTCTTTAAAATGTTAAGCCACATTCAATCTGTGTTATAGTCACTGGAGAGTCTGAATGAAAAACAAAGGCTGAGGAGGGAACCTCATAATAATTAAGAAATATTCCCAGCTGCTGAATGGTTTCCAGGACAAATGGCAGGGAACTGATATGTCTGTGACACTGCGAGGTCAAGTGCACCCTCCCAAACCCATCTGGCAGTAGGTAGTATTAAGAACAGTTGTTATTGTGTTCGGTGTAAAAGACTAAAACCTGACTGTATTCTGGCAATAGGACTACTCAGGTTGCAGACTGAAGATCTTAGGGCATAAAAGGTATTAGATTAGATACTATTCTCTGCTTTGGTCTAACACATAAATGCTTTATTGTGGTCAAACTCAACTCTTGGATTCAGAGTCAGTACCAAACAAATCAAACAGAGATATCAAACAGCAGCGAAACGAAACCTCATCCAAAAAACTCGCTGAATAGATAGGTGGAGTTTCATAGGGCACCTCTGCATGGACCAGTGCAATGCTGTGCCAAGAAATTGGCTCAGGCCCAGAAAGCGGCCGCAACCCCCTTGGCATCGGCAGGGGCTGTGCCAGTGCCATGGCCAGCGCTCCTTCTGCAGGAGCTGAAGAGATGCTGCTCTCTGTTCAGCCACATCGCGTACCCACGGCGTGCGTGGGCTACTCCAAAGGAGATGGATGAAGGAAAGAAAGCCAAAACAAAGTCTTAAGCCACAAATAATGAAACATCTACAAAATGTTGGGATTAGGAAAAAACTGAAATCAGAAGTAAAACTGGCAGGACTAACTCATTGAACTACTAAAAATGAGGACTAGGACACTGTCCACTTACTTCCTTCTGATAGATCTATTAAAATTAAAAACACTTTATTTGCCAACTCATTTTCCATTAAGTTTGTAACTTTAGTGACATGCTAAAGGTGAACAGTGGTATGTTGCAGAGCTTAGCAGGTGTATCAAAGGACCAGCACTCACAGACTCTGAACCTGGTAATTACAGTATAATTAATTTTTCATAGCTCTAAAATATGATATCTATACAAAATCTAAATTCACCTTTATTCTTAGCCATTAGTTAATTAGTATAGCCCCACTTTGAGAAGGATATGAATAAATTACAAGGGAAATGACTGACTCCGTTAGCTTGTATGTCTCTGGCCTAAATCTTATAGTTGTATCTAATATTAGAAATAATAAAGTATGAAAGCCTGCTCTTCAGAAAACTATCAAAGAAAATGAAAAAAGTGACCATGCAAGTCAGCAGACAAAGAAAATGGGCAGGCTGTAAATGCAGCAAAAGGAAATATGTCTGAGCAAGAAGATGGGCTCAGTGACTGAGCTAGGCTACAAGATCACTGGTGATGACTAGAATTAGACGGTTTGGGAAGAGCTACAGAAATTCTGCAGTAGGCAATTACAGATTCACCTTTCAAGAGGATGAATTTCTTTCAAACCCTTGTTACCCAGAGACTCCAGATCTGTAGTATGAGATTTTATGTTCTTTCTAAAGCTGTTTAAAGATAGTTAAGAGTTACCTCTGAAGGCTCTTATTATCTATAGATAGATCCCATTCATCCTTGAAGCCTGCTAAACCACTAGCTTCAGTAATATGTTGCAGTAGTTAGATGAAAACTGCCTTAAGAATAGAAGCGAAAAGGAGAACCTTTAGGAACTTAAAGAACTTGGGATTGATTTTGGTATGTACTTAACTCACAACGACACTGGCAAATAACATTTCATTAGAGAAGATATAACTAGGTCTCAGCACCCCCCAAAAAGAAAAAAAAAAAACAACAAACCACACTTGCAGTGATTTCTATGGGCTTTAGATCAGGAATAAAAAGACAAAACACAGAATAAGATGGCTAAAAAAAGATACTGGCTTTCCAAACTCTGAAATAGCTCCCAATGAATGGGTGAGATGATAACAAAGATGCTACATGGTAGCTTCAGTGGTGTGGAAAAGATGGAGAGCTAGACTAATTTGCCCAAACCCAGGCATCAGGGGAGATGCTCTGCAGTACCTCAGCGAGCTGCTGCCGGGGGATGATGGACCCACGCCATGGGTACCAGCCCCAGGTACCCTCAGGGGCTGTGTCCACATGGAGCCGGTGGCCACCTCCTGTCCCTGGTGGAGCCGGGAGCCACTCAGAACAAGAAATGAACCCAGATCATTTCCTCTGATTATCTGTATATCAGACTAATGATTAGGTGATCTTAAAGAAGCAGTTTCACCGCAGTAAGCGGCTGTGATTCCCGTAGGTAAACAACTGAATGAATATTCTGCAGAAATTTCTGCACTTGATTATTTCAAGCTGTTTACACAGTTAGATACAAAACCAAATACAAGGAGTTGATTCTGTACTGAACTATTTACCTGAAGCCATTTGGTGACGATAGCTAATACTCACTACTCAAGGTAAAGCTCATTGCATTGCTTCATTTCTGTCATTATAATGAAATACTGCTTTGCTTCAGATCTGAAGTGTGGCATAAGCTTACCTTCTTTCTGACAGATTTTCTTCTGGATGTAACTGCTTCTTTATGCCATTCACCACTGAGCTATATGTATTATTTTTTTCTCTCTGTCTCTTTTTTTTTCTCTTTTTTTTTTTTCCTAGTTTAATTAATATGATCACCTGGCTTATCAGAAATGACCTGCGCAATATACATGAATCACCTTTTTCAGTTGGTAAGCTTATTTTATGCAGCAGCTTAAGGCATTGTGCAACAGCATACAGTCTTAAATTAGGGCTGGCAATTTTCAGGGTATTAATCTGCTGGCATAATAGAATAAATCAGAAAAGATTTGATAAGATAAAACTTTGTTCTTTCGTCCCATTTCCAGCTGTAGGATTTCAAAATGCTTTTGGCTGTGGCTGCTTTCAGTGATGGCTGCTTTCAGTACTGGCTCTCCAGGCATCCTTATTCCAGTCTCTTAGGTGGGGAAGGCAAAGGAGCGGAGAGGGAAATTGTCTGAAGCCATTGAAAAAAAGTCTGCCAAAACTCAGCCGAGAATTTTGTGATCTTAACAGCGAAAGATCTCGCCTCACTTAAAGGCAACTGTCTGGGGACTGGCAAGAGGGGCAGAGAGACAAGACAAGCGCGTAGATGTAGGTTGTAGGTATGTGGGTGTTTAATTGACGAAAAGGCTCAATTCTGTAGCCAGAGTCCTGTGAAGACACATTTTGTGTATCTAAAGCTCGTAATGGTTCCAAAAATCTTTAAACTATTTAATTAAAAAAGAAGCTATAGCTCTAGAAAACTGGGGGGTTTAATACAGTTGCAGCTTCCAGAGGTTTAAGTGGAGAATATGGGGAGGGTTGGGGGGGGACTAGAGAAGTCAGCCATGACCTTAAGTACTTGTTACTTTGAAGATGCAGTCGCACTTTGTGGTCTGCCTAACGCGATTCACAGTGGGAAGACAGACATTTTGCCTGCACCATAACAGCTTTTGAAAAGGCAGATACCTTGGGCTGTCTTGCGTTTTTTTTATTTTATGATTAATCATTAACTGATGCCCTTTACAAAATAAAAATCAGGCACAGCAGCTGGGTTATTTGCCTTTGAAAAGCTGTTACTATGCGCACAGCATGCCTTTCTTCTTGTCACTAATAATATCACAAAGATGTAAGGGGGGAAAATGCTACACTGACATCATTTCATGTCCAGTACAAATGAAAGTGCCATAAACATTCGGAAAACATATGAATAGGAACAGCTTCGCTGACAAATGCTTCCACTGGGCCATCATGAAGGATGATATGAAATGCGTGGTTAGTATGCACGGATAGAGGCTCAGGAAGCATTTCTATACAACTGTCAAGCTATTTTTTTAATTCGTTTCTCTTTGCAAGTCACCTATTTACCTCCACATTTTTCCTATTTTTGTTCCTCAAAGAGCAATTGAAAAAGAGGTAGAACTCATTAGTGGATACACTTCTGCAGCAAGACCTGAGCCCCTAACAGCATCTGTCCCAAGAATGTCCGTGCCCACTTTGGTCCAGTCAATGTATATGAAACCATAATGCGCGTGAGAGTCAATGTAAATCCTGCCTCAGTTAACTATGCTGACCCTGTGAGAAATACCGGCATATAAAATGTGGGGGGGAGGCACTGATTTGAAAACCACACCATATAATAACATACGAGCTCCCACTGAAGTCAGACCAAGGTCCATTAAGTTCCATTACTTAATGGAAGAGAAACTGAAAATTTGTGTAGTCATCCTACAGCACCCTTCCAGATCTCACTGGGAACATTTTGAAGCCTGGAAATGAATTCAGGATTTCAGCCTACGCTGGGGCATGGACAAAGCAACCGGTCCCTGATAGTCTCTCACAGTTCTGCCAATCGATATTGAACACCTTGAGCACAGTAGGAAGAGTTAGGGGATAGCCAGGTAGAACCGAGCGTATTGCTAGACACTATGCAAATATTCATGATTTGCAAATACAGTATAAATACACACGGGCAGCAATGTGAACATATATTACAAGCCAAACAACTAATTCAGAGAGGCCAAGTGAGTATATGGGTAACTGAGCGCGCGTGCACACACACACACACACATATATACGTATACATGTGTGCAGGGGTATATTTAAATACATGAGAAGCATTGTAAAGAGAAAAGGAAAGTGAGCGTGAAAGAAAAGCAAGCATATGTGTGCACGGCTAGGTCAAGATTTCACAGCAGTGTGAGAAATAGTGATAGTATCACCCCAGTAATCATTTGGGGTTCAGTTTTATGGTGCTGGTGACAGCAGCAGAGCACTGAGTTATCAGCAAGAATTTAGGTGTGGCGGTCAAAGGTTGGTAGCATCCTGGGGGTTGATGAGAGCCACGTCAAGGAAGTTTTAAAGTATTTTGAGCAGAATAAAAAGTTTGCAGCGGGGTCAATGGATTTGGGAGCCTCCCTAAAGGAGAAGGTGAGCGGGAGCCTGACGGCAAAGTCCTATGAGAGGCTTTAGGAGTCACTCCTTCCCCAGGGGCTTTTTCTGTTTTTCTCAAATCGATGGGGTATGGACACCTACCACCCTCCCAGCTGCCTTCTTCCATCACGAATGACCACCACCCTCAGTCCCTGGCAGAGGTGACCTCCCTCTCCTTCTGGTGGCCTCACCTGCCTTCTTGCTCTGCGCCTGCCGCTCAGGGCAGGGGAAGTGGCAGAGCCTCCCTCACTCCTGGGGGGGCACGACGAAGGGGCTGAGGAACCACAGAGTGGGATTTTGAGTCCCTGCTTCACCATGTGTTGGCAAGATACCTGTGTCCTCCTTGCTTGCCTGATCCTCGGTGCATTATAACTTGATCTTCTCAGCTGTTTCCTTCAGATATGTGTAACAAACAAATGAGTGTTTGTGATGGACAGAGCGGCAGAGAAATCTCAAACAATTTATTAATAATAGTCCATCTGCACACACACAAAAAATCCTAGAAGCGTGTAATCCATTTAATTTTAAAATAACCTAGTCTATCTCTCTGAATACTTTTTATATTGTTAAATAAGATTGAAGTATAAATGATGATCTCCAGATCTGAATCTGGGTTTCTAAACTATCCAACTGCATCTACAACCCTGTCATGAGAGCACCCTGTCATCAAATGCCACATCTTTTCAAGGCAGCTCACATGTTTCTAAAGCTCTCCTTAGTAATTAAATGACTTTATCACTATTATAACAAATGTCACTCATATTGTTAATGAAAGCATTAGGCTAGTGTTTCAACTAAAAGCTTAGCAGGGGTTGTTAGTATATTTTGGATTCTCTGTTTTAAATTTTTTGCCCTTTTTTTTTTTAATTGGAAGCCTAATTTGAATATAGAACATGCAGGTTTTAAAAAGTTGCTTAGCATTTGAATATTTCTTTTTTTCCCCTGCAGAGGCCTTTTCAGATCTGTTCTTAACACATTTAGTACAAAAGTCAGTTATCAAGAATAATACATTAAAAAGATGGATGAAGAGATGTAGAACATTAATATATGTTGTTGTTGGTAAGCTTGACAGCTGTCATCTTTGCCTGTGTGCATTTATCTCATACTCTGTATTATTTATTCATCTAAAACACATTTGAAAATGAAGCAGATGAAAGGTAATGTAAGATAAATTAAGTCTGTTTAGGGCAACTAGAGATCAGAACGGGATAAAATACTTGCAGGAGCAGAGCACCTGGGTATTGGTGGCTGTTTCCATACATGAAGTGTTTCACTTAAAAACATGACTCGAATTATTCAAGAGTAGATAGCATCTCTAACCCCAAAGCATCTTTAGTTTATTCTTCTGAATGTGCGCATAATAAATATTTTATATTTTAAACTCTGAGGCTTCAAATGATTGAAGGAGGCAATAGGAGGAAAAAAAAGTTAAGAGAAGAAAGCAAGCAAAGAATCATAGAATCATTGAGGTTGGAAAAGACCTCTAAGATCATCGAGTCCAACCATCGACCCAACACCACCAAGAAGCAGCAATCTCAAGAGAAAGATGGGTGCATCCAAGATACATTTATTGCAGGATTCACCTTGTAATAAAACACCACATCTGCATTAAGAGAATGGGAAAATGCAGTGCAGGTGAGGATACGTAGGCTAAGCAGGTGTGTCCTGGCACAAGCATAACTGAGGCCAGATGGTGATTAAGCATTCTTGCGTATCTTTTTATGCTGAGCTAGATCACAAAGTAAAACTAGTGGAGTTTCAAATTTTCTCATCTCCTTGTGTTTGAATTGTATTTGATTTCATGTAGCTTAGCTCAAGGCAATGGAATTGTTTGGGGTATCCATATTTTTCAGCTGCTGTTGGGTGTTGAGCTGGTGTATTGCCATTGCTGCTAGATGTTGCATGAAGGATGGTGGGTTGACCTCTGTCTGCATAGCTTTATGCTGTAAAGTGTTCTTACCACTATGATTTGCATTCCCCTTGCTCAATTTTATCCCTGTTACATGGTAGTAAATGGCCTGGGAAACCTGGGTAGAGTCGTATTAATCATAACAATCAAGGGCTCTGGCTTGAAAAATCCACGTTAAGTGCTTCAAGCTGGATTTCTTTTTAAATGGCTGGTTAACTAATCCAATTAAGGGCTCCTGTACTTATTATTTTGCTGGTTTATTTATGTGGGCAGTAGGATTTTAGGAACTATACAGCATACAAGTGATGAGAGTTTGATTTATTCTCATCTTTTCTGTCCCCTCCTACCATGTTAGGACCTAGCTGCTCTTCACAGATCAGTGTTGTCTTAGGAATATATCTGCAAGCTAGAAGCTAATCAATAAGTGAAATGATTGTACCCCTGTACTTGGCACTGGTGAGGCCGCACCTCGAATACTGTGTTCAGTTTTGGGCCCCTCACTACAAGAAGGACGTTGAGGTGCTGGAGCGTGTCCAGAGAAGGGCAACGAGGCTGGTGAAGGGTCTAGAGAACAAGTCTTATGAGGAACGGCTGAGGGAACTGAGGCTGTTTAGCCTGGAGAAGAGGAGGCTGAGGGGAGACCTCATCGCTCTCTACAACTACTTGTAGCGAGGGGGGTGTTGGTCTCTTCTCCCAA